>NC_073694.1:151249784-151522284 GCF_029784165.1 Wyeomyia smithii | reverse complement strand
CGGTCTCCTCAGAATTGCTACCCGCCCTTATTATCCAAACCCGTTACTATGCTATAGTTGTTTTCGCTATGGTCATCCTCGAGCACGCTGTCCTGGCCCTCAACGCTGCTTCAACTGTTCTGGAGAACACCAGATTCAGGAAGGTACATTATGCACACAAGCTGCCCACTGCATTAATTGTGGAGGAAATCACCGATCCAATAATCGCCAATGCCCTAACTATCAGAACGAAATGAAAGTGATCCGGTTAAAAGTTGACCAGAAACTAACATACCCCGAAGCACGCAAACGGTGTCAGGAAAGGTTGCAAAATTATGCAACAGCAGTCGCTGCTCCAAACCCCGATAAACTGAAATTAAACGAACTAGAAAAAAAACTGAATGAAAAAGACACTAAAATCGAACAACTTATAGAAAAGATGAAGCACAGAGAAGATTATATAGAAAAACTCGTAGTACACGTAAAAAATCTTCGCGAGCAAGTCCAACTTACTGGGAAAACGACAATAACAGGAACATCGATGCAACTCAGAAACCGTTCACCAACTGTACTGGGATTAAGAAATACCGAAACAAATAAAAAAAATAAAAGGCAAAACAAAAACAACACCTCCCCTGGTAGAGAAAGCCCACCCATGAAAAAACAACCTGCAAAAAACGAAAAACTGACATATTCCATCCAGGACATGATCGACATTGATGATGAATCGGACACTGATGAAACACTTAGCAGTCAGTCCATTCGACAGTAACAACTCTTCTATACGTTTGGTAACTTCGAACACAGACCTGGCCAACGAAACTGACAACGATAATCATCGATTTGGAAGTGAGGAAAGTGTAGTACCACTTCCACTCTCACAAATGAGAGCGCAACAGGCAGGAGAATCCGTCCGGGACGCCATACCCCAACCCGTTGATGGTGAACCCTCTTTTGCGGTCGATTATACATACCCCATTACCACCCATCCACCTACTACATCATTATCTCGCATCACACCACCCACAAATGTCACTATCTCCAACACCACTATCCAAAATAACAGCCAACAACAAATACAATCTTCGTCATCTCCACCCATCGTCTTGTACGATGGCCATGTGCAAACGGAACAACACCATTTGAAACATTCATCACCATCGCCCCAATCATCATCGACTTCGCTAGCACCGCCGACTAATAGTCAACTCTCAAAATGCTTTGCGTTGCAATGGAACATTCGTGGACTGCGAACGAATATCAGCGAGCTCAAGCAACTCATTTCCGACCATGAACCAAGTGTGATAGCTTTACAGGAAACGAAGGCAGACAACCGAGTGATTCCGGCAGATCTTATTGGCAGAGACTACACTCTTTACCTCGAAAATGGCACTCGTCGATATTGGCAGCAGGGAGTGGGCTTAGCAATTCGTAATGGAATACCATTCGAACCCATCGAAATTGAAGGAACACTGCAAGCTATCGCTGTTCGAATAAAATTTCCCACGTTAATGACGGTGGTGTCTGTTTATTTTCCTCCCAATACCCATAATTGTCAAGTTGAACTAGACAACTTACTCGAACAGCTGCCAAGTCCAATGTTGATCCTTGGTGACTTTAATGCCCACCATCTGGCCTGGGGCTCTAGTAAGGAAAATACATTCGGCCATTTCATAGCTGAAAAAACTCTAGAAAAACACATGATAATACTAAATGAAGGATCTCCAACACGAATGGACCCAGCGTCAGGATCTACCTCAGCTATTGACCTTTCGATTTGTTCCGAAGTACTAGCGGGTAAATTCTTCTGGCGCGTACTTCCAGATACCTGTAATAGCGATCACTTCCCCATCATTATATCCCTCCCAGGTTGGACCAAAACATCGTCAAAGCAAAAAAGGTGGCTGTATGACCAAGCAGATTGGGAAGCATATGAACAAATGACTGCGAATAACGTTAGGTCTGATACTGACATAGAACTGAACGAATTCGTTGATCACCTGATTACAGCAGCAACAGCTTGTATACCTCGCACTTCTAATAAAATTGGACCAAAAGCAGTACCATGGTGGAATCCAGAAGTGAAAGTAGCGATTAAAAGACGACGCAAAATGTTGAGATTACTAAAACGTACCAAGATAACACACTCGAACATTCCAGAAATCTTGAAAAATTTTCAGGAAGCACGAGCTGCAGCCAGACATGCCATACAAAACGCAAAAAAACGTTCTTGGGAAGAGTTTGTGGCCAACATATCGCCAAAAACACCAGCAGCGGAAATGTGGAGAACAGTAAACATTCTAAGAGGTAAACGGCAACACAAACCAGCTATTATTAAACGACGCGATGAATATACGGACAAGGTAGAAGAAATAGCGGAGGAGTTAGCAAAACATTATTACGAACAATCGGCGACCACTAGCTATCCTCCAGCCTTCCAGGCAGTGAAGAATCAGACCGAGAGAAATCCGTTTAAAATCTCACCAGACAGTGACGATACTTACAACGTTGACTTCAGTATGAACGAGTTATTGTGGGCACTTGACAAAGGTCGAAGCTCCTCCACAGGTCCGGACTCCATAGGCTATCCAATGATCCAGCACCTTCCACTATCCGTCAAAACAGTCCTATTAATGTTGCTGAACAAAATATGGCGCAGTGGTGAGTTTCCCACTTGTTGGCGAACAGGTATAATAGTCCCGATTCCAAAAATAAATTCGAAAGAAGCTGGTCCCGCTGCTTTTCGTCCAATAACATTGACCAGTTGCATTGCGAAGGTTTTTGAACGTATGGTGAACCGAAGACTGACGACTGAACTAGAATGCAACGGCCGACTAGATAAACGACAGCATGCCTTTCGACCCGGACGAGGCACTGACACCTACTTTGCGGAGCTCGATCGATCGTTAGCCGGAGAGGATGAACACTGTCTCATTGCTTCGCTCGACCTATCAAAGGCATACGACACCACTTGGAAATATGATATTCTACGTACTTTACGGAAGTGGCAAATCCGGGGGCGGATGATTAATATTATAAGCACCTTTCTCGCCGAAAGGTCGTTTCGAGTAAACATAAATGGTCACTTATCACGTGAGCTGCCACTGGAAAATGGTGTTCCACAGGGCTCTGTACTCTCGGTGACTCTGTTTCTTGTAGCGATGCAGCCGATTTTTCGAATTGTCCCACATTATGTAACTGTCCTTCTCTACGCGGACGATATACTACTAATCGCACGTGGACACAAAAATCAACCACTCTATCGAAAACTCCAATCGGCAGTAAACGCTGTGGATAAATGGGCAAAAAGCGTAGGATACAAAATTTCCGTAGTTAAATCCAATATTTTCTATGGTAGCCCCAATGCCCGACGTGAACCTAGTGGCGACATATGCATCGACAACACTCCCGTGCCAAAAACAAAACGCTTGAGAATCATTGGGATTACCCTTGATCGGACTCTCAATTTCAAACCTCACTGTCAACTTACAAAAAAAGCGTGTGAATCCAGATTACGTATCCTAAAAATGATTGGCGCTAAGCTCCCCAGGGGACTACGTACATCATTAATACATGTTGGATCAGCAATCGTTACTTCGCGTCTACTTTACGGTATCGGCTTAATTAGCAGAGGAGGCCAAACGACATTCCAAATTCTTGCACCTGTATACAACAAAACTATACGGTTTGCCTCAGGAGCATACGTAACGAGTCCAATTCTAGCGGTAATGGCAGAAGCAGGAGCACTTCCGTTTGATTTACTAGCGATTCAAAGTATGGCCCGAGTAGCCATCCGTATGTTAGCGAAATACCACGGTAATACAGATCTCCCAATCGTCCATAGAACATCTGAAATGCTAGTCGAGCTTACTGGTCTGCCACTACCAGCTATCAGTCTACGAACACGCCTCACAGACCGGTCGTGGTATAATCACAAACCTGAAGTACGATGGGAAATCAAGAGCAATGTAAAAGCTGGTGACCCACCGGAAATAGTACACCCGATCGTCCAAGAGTTTTTGCATAATTATGGTAATCACCATAGAATTGTATATACCGACGGATCAAAAAGCAACGAAGGAGTAGGAGCAGGAATATACAACGAAAATCAAATGTTGTCGATCGGACTACCGCAGCAATGCAGTGTGTTTTCAGCGGAGGCGTTTGCCATCAAGTCTGCAATCACCTCCAATGCCAACTGTAACCAACTTCTTATACTGTCAGATTCCGCCAGCTGTTTACTGGCCATTGAAACTGGAAAATCCCAGCATCCGTGGATACAAGATATCGAAAATCTAATGCGAAATCGTAGAATACAATTATGTTGGATTCCTGGCCACGCCGGTATTCATGGCAATGAAGAAGCAGACCGTCTTGCTGGCGAAGCAGGTAGGAGTAACGCACGCCTAAACATCGCAATTCCAGGGGAAGATGCTGTCAAAAGTATAAAAGCAGAAATTCGTCATCAGTGGGAAATTCGATGGGCTCAATCAACGGAAGTTAAACTACGCGAAATCAAATCAGACACAACAAAATGGCCTGACTGCGAAAACACCCTCGACCAACGAGTACTTACTAGGCTACGTATCGGCCATACAAGGCTAACTCACGAATTCCTTCTGAAAAAATCATCTCCACCAATATGTGAATGCTGCGGAACGGTCATAGACGTACGGCACATTATCCTGCATTGCAGGAAATTCGACGACGCACGAAAGAAATACAAAATCGAATCGAACAGCTTACGGACTGCTTTGTGCAACGATAGTGAAAGTGAAAAACAATTAATCAACTACCTCAAAGAAACAAATGTATACAAAAAACTGTAAAATGAAGTCTAAAATCTATATATAGAGCGGTCTAAACAAACTTCGTGCATACTCTGATACTAGGTAGGAGAGAAGAAAATAACAAGTCAAACGTGGAATGATAATGATGAAATGAATATATAAAAAAATTCTATATAAAATTAAAAATAAACCCATGTGTGATGAGTTAATAAACTAAAAAGCAAAGATGAGAAACCAAAAACGATTTATAACAAAGACTAGGGCAAGAATTAAGTGGAACGAAACATAAAAATAGAGAGAAAAATTGATAGGCATGAGTTAAAATCAAACACAAGCAGACCCACCAGCGGCAGTTTTTTTTTTTTTAGTGCCAATGTATTCATAGCAAATTTGACCGACACGAATGCACTATTCCGTGTAAAGTGTCGCTAATAAAAATAACAACAACAACAACATTATTATTATTATTATTATTATTATTATTATTATTATTATTATTATTATTATTATTATTATTATTATTATTATTATTATTATTATTATTATTATTGTTTTTATTATTATTATTATTATTATTATTATTATTATTATTATTATTATTATTATTATTATTATTATTATTATTATTATTATTATTATTATTATTATTATTATTATTATTATTATTATTATTATTATTATTATTATTATTATTATTATTATTATTATTATTATTATTATTTTTATTATTATTATTATTATTATTATTATTATTATTATTATTATTATTATTATTATTATTATTATTATTATTATTATTATTATTATTATTATAATTATTATTATTATTATTATTATTATTATTATTATTATTATTATTATTATTATTATTATTATTATTATTATTATTATTATCATTATTATTATTATTATTATTATTATTATTACTACTATTATTATTATTATTATCATTACTATTATTAATATTATCATTATTATTATTATTATCATTATTATTATTATTATAATCATTATTATTATTATTATTATTATTATTATTATTATTATTATTATTATTATTGTTATTATTGTGATAATTTTTATGCATATTAATATGAAATCGATTTTTATCATTATTATCGTTATCATCATCATTATTACTATCATTGTTCTCATAATTGTTTTTTTTACCGTAACAATTGTCATTATTAGCATTATAATAATTATTATAATTTTGTTAACAATAATGTTATTTAATTATATTAAAACTAAACTTACCAAGAGTGCGTATTACAATGGTTCCGTCTAAAGAAAACTGTGCTAGCAGGCCCAACACATGGCGATGATGCCGAGAAGCGGAATCTACTTTTAGAGACACAAGTTTACCTTTTATCTCCTCGCGGATTTGCTGTTTGACTCTTTCGGAGCAATTTAGTAAATGGGTTTTCATTTTCCTAGCGTCCACCGACTCACCGATAGCTTGAAACATAGGTTCTAGGAGTCCTTTCATTCCTTCTCATTCAAAACATGACAATTGGAGGTGATGATACGTTACTAATTTTATTAGCGATTCGATTAGAAGTTGTCTATCGATGGCCATCGGTCGCTTCGCAATGATCCGGGTTTTTTTTATTGCATCCGCTTGTTTTTAACTAGTCCAATTTTATCAGCAAGGGCAGCATGTTTGGTGCGAATGTGCCTTATGAAATTGTCAATATCCAATTTCTTCTGAACGTAAGAACACCCTCGCTCTTTACAAACAGCTTTATCGCCATCCGACATCACATAGTTCATTGCTGTTTCGCTCATCGTCACACAACCGCGCTTTCTGCTACCAGCAACTGCAGCAGCAGAGCTTTGTCCAGTACTAACTCCGGCACGATCCATATTCAGTGACGATTTCAATGAAACTGAATTCGATCGTTTCAGTTCTAGAATGACACAGCACAGACGATGACGATTGAAAAAACTGACTTCGTTCTGTTCATTCGTCAACTAAAGCAATTTGTGATTTGCAAGCGAAAGAGGGAGGAAAAGGAGAGAGCGAAAGTTTACTTTTGTTATAGTCATGTAGAACCCGAAGAGTGTTCATCCTCTCTTCGACAAACTCCAGCCGAATTGAATGTTCGGAGTATCAATAGCAGGTGGTGAAAGAGAGGGTTTTCATATTCTTCTGTTGAGAATTCATTCGAAATTGTTGAGGTCTTCGAAGTCTTCGATGTATTTAATTTAAAAAAAAATCATAACTTTTGAACCAGTTGATCGATTTTCAATCTTTTTGGATCAAATTAAAGGTAATTATTCCTAGTTATGCGAAAAAATACCACAAATAAATCTGGGTGTTTTTATATGCATAATGTATAAAATTATTGAAATTTTTGTCATGTTTTTGAATTGAATTTACTCAAAATTAAAAAATAACATATTTTTAAAAATTCCTACATTTATAAAGGCAAAAATTCCCTTCAAATTGAAAACAAGAGATATTTTTTATGTTTGCCCTAAAAAAGAATGACATACAAATGAAAAACGCATATTTTTTGATGAAAATTATTAATAACTTTGAGTAAAATTGAGATATTTACGATGTCAGCATTGCAAATTATTCCTTTTAAAAAGCTTTAAAAGTCGTTCAAAGACAGTTTTTAAATGAAACTTGAAACAAAAAAGTTAGAGCGCAAAATGTGTTTTTTCAATATAAATAGGTTGTTTTCAAAGATAGAGAAAAACTTTTATTTACAAAGTTACTTAAAATAAATGTAGCTATAACATTGTAGAACAAATTTTTCTTCTATCTAAAAAGATAAAAAAGTTAGATACTTGATTGCATCGAAAATGTTGGTCACTCTAATTTCTGATAATTTTTCAATAAGCGCTTTATCATATGTCACAACTTTGTAGAAGAAAGTTTTTCTCTAAAATGTTGCTATAGAGCTCTAGACCCAAATTTACCCCTAAATTTGGTTTCTGGACCATTATTGTGCAGTGCCTTCAGACGGTTTCAGTTAAACCTCCAAAAAGCTTCAATAAGAACTTAAAAAATGCTTATAAAGCTTCATAGTGATTTTTTTGAAGTCCGTCTAAAACTAATTGGGGCACTATAGGGTTAATAATAGTCTCTACTGAGTAAACGTACGAAGTGCGAGAATTGGATAAGCGATACAAAACTTGATTCTAGAGCTACGTCTTCAATGTTTTGCTGTGGTGTAACGGAAACGCATCTGACCGGAGATTAGAAATTGCGGGTTCGATTCCCACCTGCTAAACTATATTTTTCGTAGTTTCTACTATCCTACTTTTCAGTTAATTTGATTTTCTATCTTCATCGCTACATTTACTTCTTAACCAAAAACATAAACATAATAATAAAAATACCCTAACATAATAATTAGGTCTATAATTCAAATTTGAAAAAGAAAATTTGTTTCGAACGAATGATTTGAGACCGTTCTCGAATGCAACAATGCGTTTGATGTAACAAACAGCCGTTTTACAATGCGTTTGATGTAACAACAGTCCCGCTCAGAAAGATAAACCAAAAAAGTGACAGTAGCTGTTAGTTTGTTATGAGAAAAACCTTTTAGTTGTGTTTTCAATTTTATCCCGTTGGGTGTTAAAATAACAGAGTTGTAACAAAAATGATTCTCCTAGTATCGAATCATGTTGAACTTTGTTACTAACGAATCAGTTTTCTAACAAAATAAGATGGGAAAATACAAAATCGAATCAATATATGTTGAATCTCCTGTTGATAGAATTTTGAAATTTTGCGGTTGTGGCTTTGTACCAGCTAACTGGCGTCCCGCCATGTTTCGAGGACTAACAGTGAGTGTAAACGAAATAGCATATCACCGCCACTTTTCATACGCATAACATAGCATCTATCAATGGGGCCTGCAAATTGCGGATCCGCTGCGATGTTAGCTGCGATGAAACAAAGCAAATAAGATAGAGATGCCAGCTAGCTGCTTTGTACACCATACTTATATGTACTGATACTGCAGACAGACATCCAAACTGAGTTCCAAACTTGTGTAAAAATTTTAATACTAGCAATTCGTAACCAGATAGCGCTACCAATGACACCAGTAACGTACACCACCGAAAAATTATTGTAGCGATAACGTCACCATGTGGCGCTAGTGTACAAGTGATTTATAACGCAATTCTCTTTGGAAATTTATACTTAAATACTTATACCACAGACTAACAGACGTAACTCTGAGGATATTAACTCTGCTAGATGGTTTGGCCGTATTCAGATATTAATTATACCTTCATTATGGTACACGTAGAGAGCTGGTTAAGATTCGACAGATTCTAAGCATTCAATGGCATCACAATTCCAGGTACCAAAATTTCTCAATTGCCCAATAAACGAACTTTCATCACAAATATTAGTTACAGCAGCAGTCGTAAAAATGCATGAAACATTCGGCTGGCAAGATTGGAAAGGATCATTAGGTGAAAAAGTTGAAGTTCCACAGGTACGCGGTCGCAATTCCTGCGCAACTTCTTCTAAAGGTTACCCGACCCAGAGTTACCCCTAATCCTCTCGAGCGAACATGGTACGATATTAGAAAATATCGCTCTCCATTTGAAGTGGGGCTGGAAAAAAGATCGAAACAACAAGTACAACATTTCTGCATTCCGCCTCAGTCGGTACAACTTGGCTTCGATGCAAAGTGCTCCATTTGAATCCATCCCATTGGGGTCCCAGCAGGGCCCTCCGCATCTCGGTACCAGCAGGCAGTAGCAGCTGGCAATCGGCAGAACCAGCACAAACTACTGCAAGTTCCAGTGCAACGAAGCAAAATTGCGAGCAAAAAATGTCCAGTTGCATGCAACAGCATCAGACCGGGGCGGTCGTTTCCAAAACTGGGCACGAACTATTTAAACGACTTCGATGTACTAGTTTAATTGGCCAAGAGATTGTGAGCCGTGAGCAGCAGCAGCCACCGAGATGTTTTGATTTCGGCTGAACCTGCTCCGCGTGCCATTGTGCAATAAGTGTGTGTGAGGTTGTGTTCTATTTGAGAGGAATTAGGGTCAGTGCGGTGTTCCGTCAGAAGGCCTTTGTATGGCTTCTGTTCTAGCCTGCGGCCGATTAGATTAAGCTTTTTGCCTTTTGCTTGAAAACAGGTGTTAGGAAATCTTATGCATTCGCCGCAAATCCCAATCAGCAAATTTCCTATGTCTGTCAAGTAAAATATTGTAAACAGTGGCGCGATTACGAAACACTTCTCACAACTTCACGACTGACACAACTTGGCAGTATAGTCCGTAAAGTGGATCGCCATAAAGGAGGAAGAGAAGAAGAAGAAGATTACGAAACACTGAGCGATCATGGGTAGAACAATTTTATTACTTTATTTCTCAGGGTATTATTGTTGGCGGTATCTTACGTGTAACTCACATGCGAACCAGGATAACGGTAGACGAGATAGCAGAACAGCGAAACTGTCTGAAAGACTGCAGGAATTAGCACTTTACCTACATAGTTCATAACCAGGAAAAGTTGTTGTCTGGAGTTGGCGCAAGAATGTCATGCAAGAAATGTTGGGCACGGATAAACAAAATAAAGATAACACCTTAAGCTATATCCCGCTGGTCCATATGACATTACATGACATTTATACTTTGATTGCAGTTCAAAAATTATACTTGATGTTTTGAACAATTGGGTTGTTTAGTTATACCATCTAATCTCATAAAACATCTTAAAATGCAGCGTTTTCTCAGCAAAACGCAAATTTAAAAAAAATACATATCGTTGTCCTTCGGTTTTTAAATTACGAATTGGGTTGTTCAGCTATTCATGGATTTCTGATTTTTATATATCAGCTAAACGATTGTAATCTTCTGAGCAAAACGTGATTTTTTTAAGTTTTATATCATTGTCCTTCGCTTATCAAAATCGCTTAAATGGTACATTGGCGACCTGTCATTTTAGCGATTTCGAGCAGTTTTAACTCGTTTTTAAAAAATTGAAGGACAACGATAGGAAATTTTTGAAAATAACGTTTTGCTTAGAAAATGCAGCTCTTTCAGGTGATATAAAAACTGATATAGCTAAACAACCCAATAAGAACTACTCGAAATCCATTGAATGACAGTTCGCCCATGTATAAAATGTCATTTGATAGATTCGGAGTGATTTTTATTTTTCATTTCAAAGTCGAAGGATAACGATAAAATACGGTTGAAAAACAGATCGATCTCTAATATGCATTACAGTGTAGGTCAATTGTGTATGTCGTTGATGAGGTAGAACTAATTTCTCTCCGCGGGAAGAGGGTTATGATCGCGCATTTTGAAAAAAAGGTATCAACGTAGAGATAGAGGGAAGATACATTCGAAAAAGTTTAGGAACATGCAAAACTATGAAACAACGCTGAAGAAACAAAATTGTTAATCCAAAAAAAAAAATCATGATTCTCCTTTGTTTTCAAACCTAATGAGTGCAGTTAATTCGGGAATAATTTTTGTATATTTTCCACAGAGACATGGATTGTAAAGAGTTGTATAAACAAATTTTCTCCTCGTACTGAAAGGTAAATTCTTCAAGGCAGAAGACATTATTTCAGAGCAAATTTAACATCACATGCCACAAAGTGTATGAGTAACCATACCAGGAGTGAGTGGTGTCCGGATTAAATCTGTCTGGATTTTTCAAACTGTCCAGAACACATAGGGTGATCTTAATTCGCACTATGCAAACTGATCCTGGTTCGAGCTATAAACTCAATCATCGATGATCTATGATTTTTTGGTATGCTTGAAGGGCATAAGCACTCAGAGAGCCACTGCGACGCCTTGTTGATGTTATGTTATGTTTCGTGGCTGGCCTAGATTGCTGTTCACAGATTACGAGGTACCCGTACTCTTGAATGAAGTAACGTCTGCGGTAAAAAAATGAACAAAACTTGCCGATTTTTCAATGGTTTACCTTCATACCCACTGACGAAACTATCCATGCAACATCAATCATAATAACCCATGAGTCAGCAGGAAAAAAATGACAACTCTTTTAGTCGAACTCTAACCGTAATGGCAAAAACAGTGAAGCTACTCCAATTAGAAGAGAATGAACGGTACCCCGTCGCGTCGAAAACGGACATCATGCGGCAGTTCGTGGACACTGGATACGCCCGTTCCGTCATCTACAACATCTTGACACTTTTGGATAGCAATCAGAGCATCGAAAGGAAGCCCGGTTTCGGACGGCCGACGACCCTAAACGATAAGAAGCTCCAAAGGATGCTGAAGAGGAAGACAGAGGGAAAAGTGGCCACATCGATGCGTGCGCCTTGCCTGCAGGGCGGTACAGCCGGTCAAATAGCGCCTGAATAAGATTGCCAAGTTGATTTTCCAGACAAATCGTACCGTGGCGGCGGTGATGGACAACGAGACCTGTCTCACTCTGGATGGCAACGACGGGCAGGGCACTTCGTATTTTACTTCCTCCACGAAGGAAGAAAGCACCGAGTTGAAGTGCACTTCACACACCAAGTTTCCCAAGATGGTGCTGCTGTGGCTGACAATCAGCGAGAAGGAGATGTCAAAGCCACTCTTCTTTCGGTCCGGGCTGGCCGTGAAATTTTTAGTACGAAGGGCCTGCAGGAAGTTGCGTCGTTCATTAAGAAATGCCGTAAGGCCAAAAACGTGGTGTTTTGCCGGATCTGGCGTCAGCCCATTATGAAGGATTTCTGGGCAAACCTGAAGCGTAAGATCGACTCCAACAGTTTTGTCGCGAAAACTGAAAAGGAATTAATGACTAAAATGAAGAGAGAACTCAAAAACATGCCTACTTGCATGTTTTCGTCCGCCATGGCGTTTAGGTTGGTTGGTAGTAATGCTATGCCTCAATTTGGTATCGCATAGTCAAAGAGACAAATGACCTCTTTGGAATTGGAGTTCCATACTTGATATGGAGTTAAAAGGTAACGCCCGAAGAAGTAATAAATAGCAGACGCAAGGGCTTCACACTGACAAAGCAGGTGAGTTAAAGGTTATCGCATGAGACAATACCGATGTTCTCTAGGTGGTAAAGAGCAAAGCAGTGTCAGTAATAACTTCCATGTAGAGACGTAGTTCACCACGCTTGATACCGAGAAGCCTCTTGGTTATAGCAGGGTTTGGAGAGACTAACTGTTTACCTTGTCTGCAGCCCTGTGTGTAGTTCCATCCGTTTGCTATTTCTAGCGTTTCCCATGTTTAAGTTCGCGCTCGACGGCGGATTTGGAGGTACGCAGAAGTGGCTCAGGGTCAATGAATTGCTGTGCTGATCCTTGTCTTGGGAGGTAGTCAACATTTTCATTGCCCTTGATACCACAATGATTAGGTACCCAGTACAATATAACTTGGTTCTGCCGGGATAACTCCCGTAGTGCTGTCCTCCTAAAGTAATTTGAATGCAAATTTCGAGGACTTAAGTGTCAATAGTGCAGCTTGTCTGTAGTTACGTTCAAGACATATCTTGGCGCAGATGAGTATAGCGTTCACTTCTGCTTGGAGCACCGTGGACCATATACCCATTGGAATAGTTTCCCTGACATCGGGCTCGTAAACTACGGAGCCAGCGTTGAGTTCTATTTTCGAATGGAAGCGTAGGACCATTCCTGCTCCACACATGGCGATTGGTTTCAATAATTCTATATGGAACGTATAAATTGTTCTGAACCATCATGCAGTTTGATACTGTGGTGACTAAAGGTGTGAGTTCAAACTTTCTCAAAATGCGAAGATGATCAACCTGATCGACATTTTTGACGTAGAACTACGTCTCTCAGATAGCTCGGCTGCATACTCGGCTACATAGGGATGTAGAATAAAACCTAAAACCGGAAAAAGTGAAAAATATGTCCAATTTTAAATGCTAATCAATCGGTTGGTTTTCGATGGATTTCCATCGTTCTTGCAGCAATTGGAAGATTGGAAAATCTTCTAAGATTCCTCCCAAATACACAAAATTGTAATTTCATTATTCGAACTATTGTAATATTAAAAAATGTCAAAACGCAAAATTCGACCGCTTATTTGTCGTTATATGATTGCTTTCCAAGCACGGTCGATAGAAATATAGACCTAGCAATTTGAAATGGGCTATTTGGCATATATAAGAATCTGTTTTAGACGAAACCGCTCATATTAGTTTTAGACAGCGACAATAGCAGTCTTCCTTTAGCAGCAGCAGCCTGCAGCAGTGCAGCGGATACCAATGGCAGCGGATAACGGCCAGAGCTGTGGCATGGTAACGGATAACGGGTCTCAGCATCGATAGTAGCAGGGCAAGCTGATGCACTTCCTTTAGTGAAATGCTGTCTCTGTGCGATAGCGGGCACTATTAAATGCAACCATTAAAAAGTTGCCTCATTTTGACAACATATCAACGTTCTGGAAAGCTGATGTTCAAAATACATGAGGCGTCGAGTGTTAGAACAGCTTTTCACTGTGTTATCTATCACAAGGAATACCTCATTCGCACTGTCAGTGATAATGCAAAGCTCTTATCCGAAATTGAATTAAACAGCAAATTGTCCTTTTCAGGATAAAAAAGTCTAATTGAAGAGTTAATATTTTCTCGTAAATTAGTTTACACCTTTAAATATTGGAACAGTTATAAATTTGATTTCATCTCCATGTCTTAGAACGTACTGAATTATCTTTTGCTTCAGTAATAAGCACAACATCCAAACAGCTTTTATTATCTGCATTAAAATTAGGTTATTGCATGCTATAGGCTGCATTGGTAACTGTTTCTGGAGAACCGTATATCACCAAAATACTCAAAACCATAGAAAATCGTACCAGTATTACTGGACCTTTTTCAAGTCAAGAAATTTAATCGTTTGTATTTATTCTCTTCTTAAATCCAAGTTTCAGTTGAAAAGCAGTGCAGTTCTGGAAAAATCTGTCATTCATTCCTAGATGCCATAAAAAACTATGGGTAAGGTGCGAACCACGATCAATTACCTACTAGAATTAATTATTAACTCAGAAGTTCTTGAAGATTCAAGTTATTTACTTAAGAAAAATGCATCATGCAACAATCATACAATTAATTCTCTTGATAACTGATAGAGGATAAATTCGAAAACATTATATTTTAGAACATTACCAAAGATAACTAGAACAAGATACCTAACTTCCATATTTTTCATACATTTTGAATACGACCGATTTCCGAGTTAGTGCTGCCATCTGATGACTTGAATTCTCATAAAATTGTCACTATGAGCAAAACCGATTTATCGTGCATAGTCCGTCATCAATCGTTGAGCTGTTCAAGATTGTATATGAAAAAGGTGTAGCAGTTTGGTTAGCTCGACGCTTAAGATAACATGCAGATTAATGATATTGTCATTTTTTGCAATTGATGCTATTGCCATATTTTTTGCACATTCAAAGTACGAAAGAAAAGTGTGAAATTGACTGTCGGAGTGGGGGTTTATATTGAGGGGTTATATTTATTTTCAGGTTGATTATACCAAAACTTAAAGTTTGATATGCCGCAAGCCAGGTTTCAGCACCATTGTGCATATGGACAGGTTCACCGGGGCACCCGATTTTTGTTTTATTAACCTCGGCAAGAGTGGAAAACTTGGCTGTAGAGCGTGCTCATAGCGGTTATCAGGAATTTCTGATGGTACGCTCAATTTTAAATGATGCGCCGATTATACTTGATTCTTCCGGAAAGCTTCATGTTTGAGAACTAAACATTCGTACACATTATTATCATTTTTCGGATGGCAGCACCGTACAGTCGTCCATGAATACTGAAAAAATTGTTTCACCTTTCAGCAGTCATGTCTTGGCCTTGTCGTCAGTTGATTTTGACGTTAAGTATACATCATATTAACAGTGTATAAATTAGTTCGACTTTTGTTCACGCGCAGCGACAATCATGTCCGATGAATTCTGCAAGAGTTAGGTATCTTGTTCTAGTCATCTTTGACATTACCCTAAAACTAAATTTTCAACCGCGAAATTATTAAACACTGATTAACTAACTAAGGTTAAATTTAGCAGGTGTCTTTTCCAACTGTGTTTGAATCACTACCGTAGCGTACCGAATATTCGTAATCCAATCACTTCTCGTGTGAATTAGTGCAATTTTAGTGTAAGCACGATTACTTGATTTGTACACCGGAGCGACTTAATAAGACCCACCGTTCGAATGCCGCCAATCGTAACGGCGTGACGTTGATTAAAGCTGCCGAACAGGTTTAATAAATAATCGTTAGCGTGAGCGGTCGCACTGCGTAGGAGAACGGTAGCAAGTTCTTTGGGATGGTCGGTAAGCCGTTACAGTGCAGAAGCTTAAATGTCGAAAAGGCAAACTGCAACACATTAGCATTGGCCCCTGTTAACAGTAGAGAAGCAATGCGGGATAACTTTACATTCGCCATATCACGCCGCCCGATAGTTTTACGATCGTTTGGTTCTAACTGATTTATAATGTGCCGGCGTTGCGTTATTTGAATAAATAAAATCAATAAAATCGGGAATATATTTACCGAGTAATGAGCGAAAGGGAAATCAATGTTGACAATAGTGACACCTAACAAGCCTTGTCCGCTTCTGTGTGGTAATGTATGATACGAAGATAAATAGCAAAAATTTCGAAAATGTCATTCAAATTTGTCACATCAAACAACGGTTAGTTGATGTTGCTGAACAGACTGAAAAACACCAACATAGTCACCGAAAAACGTGTTAACACACTCCACCATCCTAGAAGCTAAGAAGTGCTTTCCCATTGACCTCATTTCAGATTATTCGAAGGAGAAAGCAAAACACCTTCCTGTCGTCGATGTCAACAACACCGTCGTCGTCGCCAGCCTGGTCATTAATTCTGGCTGACCAAGATGTTGATTAATTCACACTTTCCCCAGCCGGCGGATGCTCTACGGCTGTTCATCGAACCCACGGGGATGGCATCGCTGTCAGCTACCATACATTTGACGCGTTACCAACATCACTGGCACTGGCACCCGAAAAATGGTCAGTTCACCCTTTTCTTATGTCGATTCGGGCAAACCGGTTAAATGTTGACTGCAATTATTGATAGCATATCAGACAGTTTTGAGCAATTTCTCAAGGTTTTTACATGGTATGTGATATTCTAAGTGATATTTAGTTTATTAATTGTGCCCCAAAACAAAGTGAAGCAAACTGTGACAGCAGAGAAAGTAGTTTTGGGATAAACGGTACAGAAATAGATGTTCGTAACGCTTGAAGGCTACCATACCATTCCCTTGATCGAACCAGTCGGGCCTAGCATAGCAGCATGCAGCATTGAAAGATACTGAATGAATAATTAGAACACGAGTCGTGATGCAGTGGCAACACGGCCACAGAAGATCTGCGTTTCGAGTGATTTGTAGTACTAGAACAGCACCATTTGACGTTAATTGATAAATCTGTCAGCTTTGATGCGAGAACAACATACCACCATTCCCATAATGCAGATTCGGGTGAAACAACTAAATGTTTACTGTACTTAATTGATGTCATGTCGGGTAATTGAAAGCAATATCCTGAATGTTTTGCATATTATATGGAATTCGAAGCGAATTTTTTAATGCAATAAATTACCGAGCCTCGGCAGTAAATTTTAAGTGTGTAGACTTTCTTCCAGTAAAAACCTTTTAAAACATGCTGATTGCGATGCATTTTATCAAAAAGGCAACTAGCCTACCACTCGGCTGATGGCTTGATGCAAATGTTGATAATAACCAGAACCGGGCTAGAATTGTCGACACACTAGAGTAAAGGTGCTGTTGTACTGTAAATAATTTGCGGTTGAAAGCCTACCTGTTCTGTGGTGACGCGGTTTTGTTTATTCAAAGCGCGGCAACCATCAAAAGTGGCAAGGAATAACGTTTTATCAAGTCCAAGCTGAAGTGTAATTAGCAGCCTATTTAACAAATCGGAAAATGTTTGTCATGAGAAATCGCTTCATTATTTAATTCTCGGATTAAAAGTCGATAGTAATGCTTATGAAACAGAACAATTGGCGTTTTGGGCGAAATAGTCTCTAAATCTAGCATTAACGATTGTACTTAGTCAATTTACTTACAGAAACATATACAAAAGGTTAACTATCTATTGCTTTTGGATGCACTCCCAACGGAGTTTAATGATAATAAAATCTAACGTTCACAAAAAGCAATAACTTGTTATTAGAGATAACTGCTGCTATCCTGTAGACCAGTGATTTATTTTTCTCTTATAACGGTTTTACAACTTCTAATGATGCCTCCAATGCACGTGTATCAAGATCAAATATCATCATACCGTCAAACTATGACAGACATATTACTAATGACATTTTTACATAAATCAAGCATATTTTCTTCAACTTTCTCTTTCGCAGAGCCCGGCTGTCTCACTACTAGTGGGGACTGGGGACCATCAACCAACCCATAATGGCATCACGAAGAAGACACACTCTCGTTCTCGTTAGGGCAGCCGCGCGAGGCTCGATTTCACATTGGCGCGCTTTTTCCCGTCCGTTTGCAGCTGATAATCCGTATCTTTACGACCGATGGCATCATTCCCATCGGACGAGCATCGGACCTCGATCGAGCCCGGCCTACGAGTGCAAACTATTTGCATCCCAATCTGGCGAATCCCCTCGCGCGTGCCTACCCACGGGCCGTGCCGTGTGTCTTCTCTCCGTGATCATTATGCTAATACGAGCAATTCATTTGAAAAGGCTACCACGAGATTTACCAGGGTCCGTCAGCGATGGTGCCAAGGATCTTGCACCGTTGTCGCACGGCTTGCAATCATATGTGCACGCGTATGAATTATTCATGAATAGCATCGATCGGACAGATTGAATTACAGAAATAAGTTGGCCATCCGAAAAAATAAGCTCTAAATATGGCTTGTTTTGTTGCGAAAATTTAAAATACTTCCCAGTGGTGTTAGATATATTATGTTGTTTTTGTGTCACTGTAAAATAGATAAATTAAACTAGAAACCTGCCTATGAGTTTAATCAATGGTATCGTTGTGGAATGAAGCACTACATTTGTTTATTTTTTAATGAAATGAATTTTATATTTTGATCGCAGTAATTGGTAAAAATTTTGCCAATACAGTGACTTTAATTTGAAAGCAATCAAAACGCACAAACTTAAACTCAGAGTATCCAAAATATCGGTAATCCTAACCTAGAAGAACCGGTAGAATAAATAACGGTAAATGACATGATCTGTAGTAAGTGTTATCGCGAAAATTATTCATGGCTGCTACAAGCTGTCAAATCGCAGGCTAACAATGTCAGTATATTCCGTAATAGGAAGTTTTGAATTTTCAACGATACGCATGAAGTAACAGCCGTAGAAAAGGTAAAGAACTGTCGGTTTAAAACCTTTAAATTTGCAAGGTAACTATTGATATTTGGATCTGAAATTTGGATTGAAATTTGGATTGAAGCTAGAGCTGCGATTTATCGAAAAAATATGCTGAATGAGAAGAACATAAGTTAGAATGGAGATTTCGTACGTGATTCAATATCTTGACTATCTTGGTTTGGTTACAAGATTACAAAACCCGCATAATCAATAACCATAAAACGTGCCTAACAACTAGTTAGGATATAGTCCCGACTGTATGGAGTATCGTTAAACAATATGGATTATCATCCGTTTATGGTTATTGATTATGCGGGGAGGTCGTGCAGTTACAAAGTTTACTCTAATCTTGTTGATTTTTATTTTATGCGTTTGAATGGAAATAATGGAAATGTTAGTATGCCACTAAAAATCATTTGAAATGCAACGCTGATCCACCTATGCGCTCAGGCTTTTTTCTCATACAGAATGATTGGTTCCTTGATGGAGTTTTTCGGGGGCCCATGGAGAGCCAAATTTGATGAAAAAAAAAACTCTTCTTCACATATGCCCTAATGTTAATCTACTCGGAGTTATTCAACTTTAAAGTTTCTTTAATACTTCTCCATAAAGTGGCTCTAATTTTGAATGTATATCACTTGGAGCCATTCTAATGAATGTATATCACTTGGAGCCATTCTAATAGCTTGGAAAATTTTTTACTAGATACAGCTTTAATATGCCTGAACAAATGTAAAAAAAAACATTCTGCAAGCAAAAATGTTGCAAAAATTTTGTGCTAGTACTGTTTTTAATGTGTGTGTTGATGTATTTTCACAGAAAACATGGTTGTTTTTAGCTCAAATTAAACGTTAACTAGGAACCAATAACCTTGAATATCAAACATCATATTTGTTTCTTAAAACTAAATTTGCATTTTTCAACAAATGCAGCCACTATTATTTTAAATTTGATAGTTTCATCGTGCTCCTCGGAAAATTTTACGTGAGAAACGTTTATCACCCCGAGGTAACATGAGCCAATCTCGAGTTATAACATTTTTACGAAAATAGATTAGAACTCCTTACAATTTATAGACGTAAGACGTCAGAAAAATACTATTAGGTGATTTTTGAAGAAAACAAACCAAAAAATCCAGAGAATATGCTATTTTTGACCGGGGGTGTTGTTAGATAAAGTTTTTTTTTCATTTGACAACCGAACCTGGCATATTTTTAGGCAAATGCAGCTGGTTTAATTTTGAATTTGATAGTTTCATCGTGATCCTCGGAAAATTCTCTCTAATGAGCACTTATCACCCTGTAGTAATATGAGCCTCGTGTTATAACATTTTTACGAAAATAGTTTTAAATTACTCAATTATTTTTTCTTACAATTTATAGAATGAATGGTTGTTTTTGAAAAAAATACAGGGTTTTAGAGACCTCGTTATAGGCAAACATAACCAAAAACTGAAAAACCCTGCAGCAGTTAAGTTTTGGTCATATGCGTAGAAGGATTTTTTCCATCAAATAGAGTCCTCTATCACCCTTAAAGGATTTTATAACCCTAAGCCCCCTTTTCATTATATCCTCGGTGTGATAAGTGTTTCTTACGTAAAATATTCTAAAAAATACGAAGAAATTATAAATTACAAATAAAATTAGCTGCATTCGCCGAAAAATGCAAATTTAGTTTCCAAATACAAAAACAATCTATCTAGCAATACTTTCGCTAAAAAATGCATTATTTTGATACAAAGAGGGGGGTCCCACCGAGAGTATTTCAATCGACACCTAAATTGAGATTTTACCAAAGTGACACTAGATGAATAATTCCCCCAACTTTGAGCAAAATCTGTGATGGTCGTGTCTAAGTTTGTGCTTTTTCATGGTCACTTCATATCGAACGACCCATATTGAACATAAATGTCTTAATCGATAGGTGATGTTTTCCCCAAACTTTTGGTATAATGCCTAGTACATCGTTTCATATGCAAACTAGTGAAAAAATAAACTAAAAATCAATTGAAAAGGCAGTGGCTGACTTTTCGCGTTGTTTAGATCCATGTTGTAATTGAGCCTCGTCTTTTTTCAAGTTACGTCATTTCCTGAATTTCCTTTTTGCATTTGAAAAATCGAATTGCATTTTTTCGACAAATGAGTATACTTTGATTTCAAATTTGATGATGTCATCGTATTCAAGAGAACGTGAGCAAAATTTGAGTTACAGTATTTTTAAGAAATGAAGTCAAATTTACTCTGAGTTGCCTACAATTTCTATTCCTATTTCGCTAATATCTCTGGAACTCTATTGATTATGGATATTCTGAATGGAGCAATTTGGAAGAAATAAGCCAAAAAATTCAAAAAATATTTCAATATTGATCGAAAGTGTTACCAGTTGCTTGGATGTATATATAATAAACAGTTTTTAAATTATTTTGAATTTTTAGATTCTAAACAACATAAATATCCCGAAGAAAGTTTTTTTTTATCGATGAAATTTTCTCGAGAAATAGATTGTCAAACCTCAATATTATTATTTTTCAAATGCGGGCACTGACCTCTCAATTATTTTTACACCACATACCTTGTTAGTAAATAAGTTTGATTTTTTCATATTTCCATAAACACTTGAAATTTAAATGATTTGAAGTATGTTTCTAAAGAATATATCAATCTTGTTTTTCAGAAGTAGTGTTATCAATTACTGTACTATGCTTGATGAATAATAACGTTCTATTTACCTTTGAAACTTTATTTTATAACAATTTACTGTAAAATAAAAAAAAACTTGCTCTCAGGTCAACCATGGTCAGCACTTTCCAGACGTTACAGGCGTAAGGTCGTTCAGAGGACCAAACATTGACCCACGTATTAAAATCGAGTACAACGAAGAAAATACGCTTGAAGTTCCAGCAGTTATTAAACTAAGAAGTGGCTGCAGAATACTCGTAGAAAATTGACGAGTGGTTCGATGAGCAAGCTGGAGGGGACCTGAACGAACAATGGAGACATATCCACAGTATGATCAGCACCACAGCGCGAGAAGTGTTGGGCACAACTGCGATACGTCCAATGAGTGGTTCGACGCTAAATGCCAGCGAACGACGGATGAGGAGAACCGCGCCAGAGATCACATGTTGGCCACGATTGTGTCACGACAGAGTGGAGGTTAGAGTTAGAGCCGCTGAAAAGAGACTACCTCGCCGAAAGAAACGTCAGCATTGGGAGTGTGTTCTTAGGAGACGGAGGGCTGCTTCCCCAGGCACGATGTGAGGAGCTTCTACAAAAAGATTAACGGAATCAAGAACCGAAACGTGTCTGCCAACGACAGCGAGTTGAATCAAATTACCGATACGAGGTGGCCACTGGACAGCTGTGGGAAACAACATTTTAGTGTGCTGTTGAATGGCGAGGAAGACAGAGACGTTGAAAGAATTGAAAGAATCGATCATCCATGAATAGGGTTTGCAGTATTCCCGAGAATAGATTCCCCGGGAAACGGGAATGAAAAATCTCATTTCCCGGAAATTCCCGGGAACCGGGAAAGGAAAAAATCCTTAGCAAAAATAAGATTTCAAATAAAATTTATTATTAAAAAGTTTCAAACAATCGTTTACAATTTAATTATCAATTGAAGAACAAAATTTATTCAAGTTCACTCCAGAAATTCATGAATAATCGTCTATTGTCTATCTATCGTCAATCGTCTCAGTTCTGCTGATAATTTTTCGTTAGGCCCAAATAATGTAGTTCCCTTCTGTGAAACTTTGCTTAAGATCGCTGAATCACCGTTGGTGTCTGATTTCTAAAATACTTCTAAATCACCGATTCCAGCTCTTGCTACATTTCATGAGAAACTGAAGAGTCCAATACTTTTAGTTTGTTAAAGATAAAGCTGAGTGTTTGGCAGCCAGATTTTAGAGCATTTGAATGCCTTCGTAATTAATGTGAAATCGCGGCCACGATCTAAGTTACACTGACTGAGTTTTATTAATTAATTTATTTCTGGTCGCATTGATTCCAATTTTTTTTATCAAGTTACAGGTTTCAAAATTTTTTGTCAATGAACAAAGAAAAAATCAAGAAACTATCCGCTTAGCAGTAAACTCACTAGCAAAAAAAAAATGAGACGAATAAAATATTTCTTAATTAATCGTTTACTGAATAAGACAGCATATATTTTTGACAAATAAATTAAGCAAATAATTTGATATTACACGGTAAACTAATATTGATCGTCGCTTCAAGCAAATATTTGCTTCGTATAATGCACACTATGAAGCTGCTCTACACTTCTACGACGTAAGTTTCATGTTTTGATATGATATTTAGTTTTATTGCAATATTGTATGGAAAATTTTCGGAGGAGCTCGGGAATCCCGGGATCCCGCAAATCAATATTCCTGCTCCCGGGATCTGGAAATCGTTCCCGGGATTGCAAACCCTATCCATGAACAAGGTGAAGAAAGCAGTTAACACTTGCGCACCTGACCCCTTCAGAGCCAAATACCGATCATTAATAGTGTTGTTTTCAGGCCTATGAAAAGACGCCATCTTTTTATGACCGAAAAATAACAAGCAACATTATAGGCCCACGGTGGGTTCGAAATGGAAATGGAGCCAAAAAATGTCACATATAACCCAGTGCAAAAGCATAGGCGCGTCTAAGGCTTGGTTGTTTTGTGTCTGTGTACTGGAAGGGTACTTACCCCACGGTTCCCCTCGATATATTTCGAAATGTCCCCTACTGTCCCAAAAACTATGATAAATTTGTATTTTTGAAAAAGGTTCGATCAAATTCGGTTTAGATCTTGCGGAATGGCAGGTAAAAGAATTTACATTGTTTCGGCTCTGGAGGGGTCAGGTACGCAAGTGTTAAAGAAGAAGAACTTCTCAAAGTTGGGATCGAGTATCGTGCCGCCCAGTGGATCATGTTGAAAGCGTGGTCTGATGAATAATTGTTCTTGGACTGGTTGGAAGGTGTCATATGCCTGACCTACAAAAAGGGCCACTCCTGGACCCTTCAGGGCATAACTCCTGTCCGCATCATGTTCCACTGACTGAGGCTGTTGCAGGAAACGTTTGTTAGCAAAGACCAATGTAGTTTTCGAGGGGGACGCTCCACTACGGACAAATCCTAGATAAATTTCGAAAATTCAATTTGCAGATGCACCATCTGGTTTTGGACTTCAGGGTAGCGTACGATTCAATGTAGAGGAATGAATTATGGCAAATTATGCTCGGATATGGTTTTCCAACAAAACTAATCAGACTGATTCGTGCCACCCTTTTATTAACCGTAGAAGAGTGGAAGAGGACTTTGACCTCTCAAGAGGGAAGCTGCGAGAATTGGGTCTGTCATAAACTCTGCCAAAACGAAGTACCTAGTGGCTGGCAGAGAGCGTGTTAGCCCGTCAGAAATTGGTGCTGCGGTAGTAATAGTTGGGGAATCATTTGAAGTAGTCGGCGAGTTTATTTTCACGGGTACATTGCTAGCGTGTGACAATGAGGTTAGCCGTGAGATAAAGAGGTGGATTGCGGCCGCAAACAGAGCCTTCTACAGATTGCGTAGCCAGCTGAGGTCCCGCAGCCTGTAAACCCGTACAAAACTAGTACTCTATAAAAACTGATTCTCCCGGTGGCTCTCTATGGCAATGATGCATGGATACTGACAGAGGCTGATCGGCGAGCGCTTGGTGTTTTTAGCGTAGAATCTTGCGGTCAATATTTGGCCTCAAACTGGAAAAAAGGTGTTTGGTGCAGACGCATGAACCATTAAATGTACTAGGCTTACTAATTGACGGATAACTATAGTCAAGCGAATGAAACACGGCAGGCTTCAGTGGACTGGACATGTAGCTATGATGCCGGAGAAATGACCAGCAAAGCCTACATTTTGCAGGAACGCCGGTAGAAGCCGTCGATTTCGGAGTGGACCCTGCACTCGTTGTATGTGTAAGTCCGAGTGACATGGCGACGTATTTCGGATTCGGTACAGGATCGATAATCGCTCTGTCGCCGCAAAAGTTACGGAGTGATGATAGTTTTTCTTGGCAAATTTTGTAATGATGAAGTTGTCAAATATGAAATTAAAATTTACTCATCTATTGAAAAACGCAATTGAATTTTTCAGATGCAAAATTAATATATCTGACAACTCTGCCACTCAAAATAGATATTTTTTTCGATTGCTCGACTAATTGTCAAAATGCAATTTACAGAATGCCAATTGATATAACATATCCGGATAGTTAAACAAAAACTTCGAAAAGAGATTGCTTTAAACCAGAAAGAATTTGACTTTATTTCTTTAAAAGTTACAGCACTCAAGTTTTGCTCTTAATCAGCAGAAAACTGCACATACACTGAAAGTTAATACTTTAAATTTAATTTAAATTTAATGTTGTCTTAGTTCCTTCAATATATTGATTATAAACACCGTAACGCTATTTAATAGGTAGTGAACTCGAGAACTTTCTCTGCTCTGTCTGATATATTCGGTCAGATTGAAATCCAACATACAAAAAGTCATTTTACTGACTCAACCTAGTCGAAATTAAGTTTGTGGACCAGCAAAAACACCATACAATTGCTAAACGTAACGTACGTGCCGCAAATCTTTAAACTCACTATAAACTCCGTGACCCCCATCATTATTTCGCAGACACACGAAAAAACACATTCTATGAAATTTGAAACCAGGTCACATAACAAAAATTCCACAAAAAGCTAAACAATCAATTAGTGTGCGGCGCTGGGGATGGTACATGAAAGCGCTCGGAAGTTGATCCACGATAGATACAAGGAATAAAAAGAGAATCGATTCGTTATAACCTATAGTTGCCGGATTGCACAGGTTTAGTAAGCTACTGGGCTGCAACAGTGAGATAAATACAAAATAGTTGACGGTTAAATTAAAAAAAAAATATTTTGACTGCAAAAAATGTTTAACGTGAATTATTACGGGTGTTGGGATGACAAATCAGCAAAATTTTAAAAATGTGTTAAATACAAATATTAGGTTTACCGCTCAAAATTTAGAATGGTTCGTCTCACTGTTAACCCAACAACCCCTTCGGGACCCAACCCGAGACTTTCCAAACTGGCCGGCGGCGCTCTGCGCAGTCGACACATTTCCATCTCACACTTCGTGATGGTGCTAAATCGTGTGCGCTAATATCAAATATCAACCGAAAGCCGCTCGGGCCGTTGCTACCGCGGCGCGTCTGCCGCCACGGTTCCAGTCGATCTTGCTGGCAATTACACATTTGGGTCGTGTTAGACATGATCTTTCCCCGATTACGACCGAACGCCTCCCGTATGCGCCGGCACAATCTAGGCTAGGTGCGATCGAAGATAATCCCGCATGCTCTCCACACCGTTCGCCTTATCCTATCCGTTCCAGAAAGATGTGTTTTTTTTCGTCAGGAATCGTGCACCACGAGACAAAAGAGTGACCCGGGAAACGAGCCGCCGCGCGATCGGTAGCGAATGCCAAAGTTTACCTCAATCAGGTAATCCCTTGTCGGAGGTATTTTAGGCGTCCGAATCGTCGTGTTGATCGATCCTCCCTCATTATGCAATATCACGCTCTTACAGAGTGTATTTAGCTAGGACTACTTTCGGCCCCCACCGGCGAGAATGAGTCGCATCAAATCGTTTTCGCCGGTACATGCTGTGTGCACTTCTTTACGAGGGGGGGGGGGGGGAATTAGAGCTCCAAGCTAGGATGGCCGTCGTCCATCCTGCTGCTAGACAGCATGATCCGTCGCGTCGTTCGGGATTTCTAACGGGAATTTTCGATACCCCAAAACCTTAACAAATGTTCTCACGGAGGTGTGTTATTTTGGATAATGGTACAAATTAGTTTAATTCTAGGGGTACCCCCACGGTGCGGTACAGCAACCTACTGTGACGATTCACCGATTTCAATGTGGGTCAGATTCGTGAGATAGCGAACGTCGCGTGGGCGTGAACAAGTCCATTGAAGAAGCGCTCCCCGTTTTTCGGTTGTGATTGCTAATTTTACCATATGCACAAGATCATTATAATGCTGATTGAGAGAGTGTCATTTCAGCCCGAAGATTTATATTTTGGAGCGAGCGCGGTATTTGCCAAACCGAGGGTAGTTTTTTTGGTCTTTCGTGTTGTGCTAAATTTGATGCGAGTTTCGAGTAATGATTTTAAAATTAAAATCTTGTTAGATAGAAACAAAAGTTTCAATGTTATACGAGATGTTTGTACCTGTTTCTACTAACTGAGCAAGAAAATTGAATAAAAGGTGACGGTTATAAAATCATCATATTTATCAACACAATTTTCGAGGAAACAATGAGATGACCGAGAAAAATATCAAAACACATTCAAAACTTGCATTCTTAGTTAGTCCTGAATAGAACATTTAAATAAATGTGAAGAAAATGCCTTTGTCAAATAAGCGAAACTTTTAAATTGACGCCAAATGTTTTACAAATATTTTTAGCTCAACTTAACTTTTTTTTGCCGGCTAGCCAAACCAACGAACCTTCACTTTTCTTGCCTTAACGGGGTTGGTAGTTCTTGATTGTCGTCCGCTTACCACAGCGGATACGGTCGAATGGCCCATTCCCAACAGTTACGCGATCCATCTGTGAGACTGGCCTGGATTTTCCGCATCCACACCCTTAACTTCTTGTTGAAGCACTTGACAAATTGTGACGAAACATTGCATATGAAAACCTTACACCTTACCTAACCTAACCTTAGTTTCACCCAAAATTCACAACAAAGAAACCTTTACACTGACTTGAGTCAGACGATTCGCGTATTGCAACACATCGTGGTTTGAACAATTTGTCGACATTTTCTTATAAGAATATGAGAACTACAGTAATTTCTAATAAAAACACTTTCAAAGATATAGTTCAAGAGGCTTGAGATTAAAAATTTGGAACATAATTAAATTGCAGCTGATCCTGCCAATCATTATCAGATAGCAAAATCAACGTTAATAAAGTGAGGTCAAGGCATTTCTTTGCAACACGAAAACGGGACACTGGAAAGGCCTAGTGCAATCTAGTTTGTTGTCTTTCTCATCTACACGTGAGGACATTGGAAATCTAAATTTTAGGCGATACAAAGTTTGCTTCGTTCCCGACGCGACTAAATCTTCTCAGCCGCACTGGCAACGGTGATTTTCAAACTCCGCTGACAACAACTGCGATCGATTAAATCCGTCATGCACGAATCAGTACAAACGCAAAAAGTGATCAATTATCGGAGAACTCTGCAGGCAAAATCACATTCTGCGAATACAGAAAAAAAAAAACTGCGTCGGAATAGAACGACCAGTGCCTAAAAAGGGCTAAGCAATTCTTAAGAAGGTGCGCTCTATGATGGGGGAAAAAAGTTGATCCACTCCAAATCGAGGCCTGTAGTGCGGACGGCGGTGGTTAACCTTCAACGGACTCCATCTAGGCTGAGAACCGCACACAGAACTCGATTCGCGCCGTGCGATTAGAGATCAGAATGGTGCGTCAGCGTGTTGCCTTTGCGCTCCTTCGGCGTCCACAAGAAAATGGCTTAATTAATATGCAAATTAGATTCAAACCCAATTTGGCACATTGATTTTATGGTCGATTAGTTTGCACGTGTGTGCTAGGTAATCGATTGAAGCGTTGGAAGCTGAGAGGCTGAACGAGCATTCAGAATGTTTGCTGTTCATCCCAATTCAGTCACAAACAAAACAACCTCCCATCATCCGTCCCGAATCTCATCGCCGTAACGGCGCTCGAGTACTTTGATTCGCCAAAAAGCAAGGCCAAATTTCGCTCATATACCGTGGCTCTAGAAATAATTAACATATTTTCAATAACTCATGATTCGGTGTCGAGTGGCACTTGACCCTAATTAGCGAAATATAAAATAAGGCGGACAACACCGATCTGTGTTATTGAACGAAAAATTTGCAGAAATGCCGTGTCGTGGATAAACAACCAGGAATTGTGTCATCAGCGACGCTGTGAATCGCTCTTACGCACGCGGATGACCATTCAGTGCTGTCCACTAAGATGCTCCAAACCGGTCTAAAGGCTGCGAGCTACACGCCAGTGCCACTTTTAAAACCGTCGATACGTCAAGTGTGCGTGTCAAGTGGTTCGTAGAATCCGTGGTTAAAAAGTTATAAAAAGAAACGTCTTCTGAAGACTGTTTAATTTCACTAATGTTTCTCAGAGATGGCTGGACCGATTTCTACAAAATCAGTGTCATATGAAAGGTCTAGTTACCCCATAAGACCCTATTGATTTTTTTGCAATCTATTACTTTGCCTGTTATGTTTAAAAATGTGGAATCTAGCTATGAAAAGAAACATATTCCGAAGAATACATAAACTCACTCACTTTTCTCAGAGATGGCTGAACCGATTTTCACGAAATAAGTGTCAAATGAAAGGTCTAGCTGACTCATAATACCCTACTGAATTTTACTGTAATCGAACTGTAACTTCGTCTGTAATGTACCGAATTGTGAAAATCACGAAACTTCATTATCTGAGAAGGTACACAACCGATTTGATCAATTGTATTATCAGATGAACAGGCTTGTTAAGGGTTAACTGATGAATTATGATTTAACACGTGGTTTCAAAGTTTGGCTGCCCTATACGTTCCCATTTCATTTGATTATAATCGAACTAAGCAACCGTTATGTATTAAATTGTTAATAAAACAACGAAATTCTATTATCTCAAAGATTACACGACCTATTTGAACATAACTAGTGTCATACGAACGAGTCAACTCTCAAACATACAAATAAGAAACTTCATAACAATTTGATATGTGGTTCAAAAGTTATGGATAGAAAAGAAATTCAAAGGCTATTTAAAACTATACCTGCTTTGATCAATATTTCTATGGTAATGATGTTGTAATAGAAGTATAAAATATGAAATTTGACGTAATGTTAATGCTCAAGAAATAGCGAAATAAATGAAATGACTCTTAATTTCGAACAATTCAACCACGAGCGATACCGGGAACATTCAAATGGTACGATACCACATTTGAATTATATTGTGGCCACATATACTGATCAAAGCAGGTATAGTTTTAAATAGCCTTTGAATTTCTTTTCTTTCCATAACTTTTGAACCACATATCAAATTGTTATGAAGTTTGTTATTTGTAAGTTCGAGAGATGACTCGTTCGTATGACACTAGTTATGTTCAAATAAATAGTGTAATCTTTGAAATAATAGAATTTCGTTGTTTTAATAACAATTTAATACATAAAGGTTGCTTAGTTCGTTTATAATCAAATTAAATAGGAACGTATAGGGCAGCCATACTTTGAAGCCACGTGTTAAATAATAATTCATCAGTTGACCCTTAACTAGCCCGTTCATCAGATAATACTATTGATCAAATCGGTTGTGTACTTTCTGAGATAATGAAGTTTCGTGGTTTTCACAATTCGGTACATTACAGACGAAGTTACAGTTCGATTACAGTAAAATTCAATAGGGTGTTATGAGTCAGCTAGACCTTTCATTTGACACTAATTTCGTGGAAATCGGTTCAGCCATCTCTGAGAAAAGTGAGTGAGTTTATGTATTCTTCGGAATATGTTTCTTTTCATAGCTGGATTTCACATTTTTAAACATAACAGGCAAAGTAATAGATTGAAAAAAAAATCAATAGGGTCTTATGGGGTAACTAGACCTTGCATATGACACTGATTTTGTGGAAATCGGTTCAGCCATCTCTGAGAAACATGAGTGAAATTAAACAGTCTTCAGAAGACGTTTCTTTTCATAACTTTTGAACCACATTTTCAATCTATATAAAATTCAAAAGCTGAGGGTTTTTTTAGATAGCCCGTTCATTTGATACCAATATTATTAGAATCAGTTGTGTGGTTTCTGAGATATTGATGTTTCGTGATTTTTACATTTTTAAACATAACCTCTAAAATAAAAATCCAATTGGTGCAACAAAAGTCTATTGCAACTCAACATTAAAAAATGTAATTCAATAGCATTCAGCAGAAAAACAGTAACACCACCTACAAACATTTTCTTAGGAAACCAACCAGTAGAAAAATGCAAAATCGTAAGGGACCTAGGCGTAATCTTAGACTCCAAACTTACATTCATAGAACATTAAAATACAATTATCAACAAAGCAAATAGTATGCTGGGCTTTATAAAACGCTTCGGCCACAATTTTCAAGACCCATATACAATCAAACTATTATATATTACATACGTCCGACCAATTCTGGAATACTGTAGCATTGTATGGAACTCCTATATTGTAACACATGAAGAACGCATTGAATCTGTCCAAAAACAATTTCTTTTGTACGCGCTTCGTAAGCTAAATTGGACAGCATTTTCCTTACCATCATATGAAGCACGCTGCATGCTTATAGACATACAAGCACTTAAAGAACGCCGCGAACTTTCAATGCTTTATTTTATCAATGACATTATTTCTCAACGCGTGCAATCTTCTAAATTATTATCGCAACTAAATTTTTATACACCCAGTCGTCAATTAAGAAATCGTAAAATGTTTTCGGAAAACCAATAAATCCCAATAAATCGCATGATGCGTCACTATAATCAGCACTGAGAAAATATCGGCATCACTATGGGCAGAAATCAAATCAAAAAACGACTAACTACTGGACTGCATAGAATATAAGTAAACATTGTATTATTATAACTGTAGTCTACATTTGCTTGACGAAAAATAAAATAAAATAAAATAAAAATAAAATAAATTATTGAGCAATGAAATTTAATAGGGTCTTATGGGGCAACTAGAACTTTGCATATAATTTCATTAAAATCGGTCCAGCCATCTCTGAGAAAAGTGAGTAAAAATAAAAATCTGCACATACACACACACATACATACATACAGAAAATGCTCAGCTCGTCGAACTGAGTCGAGTGATATATGCCATTCGGCCCTTTGGAGCACTTTCATATCTTCGGTTTTGCAAGTGATTGCTATACCTTTCTAGGAGAAAGGCAAAAAGTTAAAAAACATGAGGGTTGTGTGCAAAGCCACGACCGCAAGGTTGAAGTAGAATACTTTTACGAGAAAGATAACCCGGCTGCTTGCGAGTCAGTCATTTTCTCTAGTAAACAAACGTTGACTAATCAGATCAATCGAATTTTGCGCTTCAACAAGGATTGACTATTTTCAGTAATATAGTAAGTTGCTTGTCATGGTTGGGGCTTGACAATTTTTAAATTTTGAGATGAACTTTTTCCGGATGTCGTGCTCATGACTGAAGGAAAAGATAATTCAGTACGTTATGAGACACGGAGATGAAGTAAAATTTATAACTGTTACAAATTTAAAAATGGCGGGGGCCTAGCGTGGTTGATAACGTCTCCGCCAACCACGCTCGACGCCTGGGTTCGAATCCCAACGCCGACATAGGTGTCGATGGTTGTGGAGTGGCGTGATCCACTCACAACCAACCCAAGTGGTCTAGATTCAATTCTAGCCGACACCGGGAGCTTTTCTGAGGCGAAAAATCTCTAGGATCACGCCTTCCATCGCATGAGGAAGTAAAGCCGTTGGCGCCGGTCCGTTAATTAACGGGCCGTGAGTTAGGGTCCTGGATGGAGTCACCTCCCTGGGCGTCGGTGATTGGCACAACAACAGTGTCGGAACTAGACCGACGGAAAATAAGCGAGAATAAAAAAAAATTCAAAAATGTGAATTAACTCATAAGAAAATATTAACTCTTCAATCAAGTTTTTATTTCACCCTGAAAAGGATAATTTGTTGTTCATTTTAGTATCGGATAAGATGCCGATCACATCTTTGCGTTATCACTGACAGGGCGAATAAAGTATTCCTTGTGATTAAGTAAACAATGAAATGCTGATATAACACTCAAAACTAGACGGCTCATGTGTTGTCAAAATGAGTCAATTTTTCATTGAATGCATTTACTAGTGCCCACTATCGCACAAAGACTGCATTTCACTAAAGTGCCTCACTGCATCAGCCACTATCGATGCTGAGATCAGCTGCAACTAGTTCGCTATCCATAGTCATGCCACAGTTGTGGCCGCTATACGCTGCCATTAATATCCACTGTCCCTGCATCAGCTGGCCAAGCTGCTATCGTTGCTGGAATCCGCTGCAACTAGTGCGCTATCCATTGCTAAGCCACAGCTGTGGCCGCTTTTCGTCATCGCTGGTATCCACTGCACTGCTAGTGCTGCTGCTAAGGGAGGACGACTGCTGTTGTCGCTGTCTAGAACTATTATAAGCGGTTCCGGCTGAAACAGGCTTTTATATAGGTCAAATAGCATGTTTTAAATTGCAAGGTATATGATTCTGTCGACCGTGCTTGGAAAGCAACTAAATATCGACCAATCAAAGGTCGAACTTTTCGTTTTGACAAGGGTTGACTATTTTCAATAGTACAATAGTTTGAATAATAAAATTACAATTATCTTCATTTGGGAAGAATCTTAGAAGATTTTCCAATCTATTGCTGCAAGAACGAAGGAAATCCATCTAATACTAACCGATTTATTAGCAATTGAAATTGGACATATTTTTCACTTTTTTCGGTTTTAGATTTTCAATTCACATCCCTATGTAGTCGAACTTCCTGAGAGAAGTATTCTACTTCAAAATATTAATTAGGAGTAAAATATTTGTGCTGAAGAAATAGCGAAATAAAAGAAATGACTTTGAACTTCGTACACTTCAATCACGAGCAATACCGGGAACGTACGAATAGCACAACACCAAATTTAAAATTTGTTGAGGCCATATGTTTTGATCAAAGCAGTTACAGTTTTAAATAGTCTTTGAATTTCGTTTCTTTTCGTAACTTTTGAACCACATATCAAATTGCTATGAAATTTCTTACTTGTGAGTTTGAGAGACAACCCGTTCAAATGACACTAGATATGTTCAAATAAGTCGTGTGATCTTTGAATAATAGACTTTCTTTGTTTTTATAATTTAATACATAACGGTTGGAATAAAAACACGATTATAGTCAAATAAAATGGGCATCTATAGGAAAGCCAAACTTTTCATTTGACACTAAAATTGTTGAATTTAGTCCAGCCATTTTTGGGAAAACGAGTGAATTTGAAAAGTCACCGGAACATGTTTCTTTTCACAATTTTTGAACCACGTGTTTAATCACTATAAAATTCATCAATTAACCTTTAACTAGCCCGTTAATGTGATATCAATATTGTTCAAATCGGTTGTGTACTTTTTGAGATAATGAAGTTTCGTGATTTTCATATTTTGATACATTACAGAAAAAGTAACAGACCGATTACATTGAAATTCAATAGGGTGTTATGAGGCAGCTAGACCTTTCATTTGACACTAGTTTCGTGGAAATCGGTTCAGCCATCTCTGAGAAAAGTGAGTGAGTTTAAGTAGTCTTCGGAATATGTTTTTTTTCAAAGCTGGAATTCACATTTTTAAACATAACAGGCAAAGTAATAGTCCGATTGCAAAAGAAATCAATAGGCCAAATTAGGCCTTCCAAATGACACGGATTTTGTGGAAATCGGTTCAGCCATCTCTGAGAAACATGAGTGAGATTAAACACTCTCCAGAACACGTTTCTTTAAATAACTTCTGAACCACACGTTCAATCTTCATGAAACTCAAAAGTTAAGGGTTTTTTAAGTAGCTCGTTCATTTAGAACCAATTTTGTTAAAATCGGTTGGGTAGTTTCTGAGATATTGATGTTTCGTGATTTTTTCATTTTGATACATAACCCCTTAACTAAAAATCCGATTACAATAAAATTCAATAGGGTCTTATGGGGCAACTAGACCACTCATTTGCAATTACTTTCATCAAAATCGGTCCAGCCATCTCTGAGAAAATCGAGTGAGATTGGGAGAGCGTTACACACACACACATACACACACACACACAAACACACACACATACACACACACATACAGAAAATGCTCAGCTCGTCAAACTAAGTCGATTGATATACGAGATTCGACCCTTTGGAGCACTTTTATACCTTTGGTTTTTCCAGTGATTGCTAACCTTTCTAGGAGAAAGGCAAAAAGCTCCAACAAGAAAAAAAAATTGTGTTATCTATTTTTATCTTTTCTGAAACACTAGATCTAGATTTCATAATTCAAAATAATAAAATAAAAGTTTAATCTAGTGCTGAACATTCGTTTCATTCAATAATTAACAACAGGCTTGTTATTCTCCTCAATATATGGAAAGAGCGGAGTTAAAATTCGCGTGTAGCAATTTTTTAGCATCACACTTTTTTCAGCTGCTTTGTTCTCACACCACAGCTGCGCGAAACATGAATGGTGAATCACTTTAGTGAGAATACACAGAAGTACACCGCAGTGCGCACTGCTGAGACAATACAAGAGAGACAACTTGAGTTTTCTTGTAGAAGAATGCGTAATGGCTGGTTTGAGACCGTGCTAGGAGCCGCATGCTCACTGCGGCTACGCGTCAGAACAGAGAGAGGTACTGCCGTAGCTGCCGAAAAAAGAACCCACCGTCGGAAGAAGCGCGAGTACGAGAAGGAGGTGCTCGCCAGCGCAGAGGACAGTTATGCTCAAAATGACGTGCGGAGATTCTATAGAACTGTCAACAGAGTCAGAAGCAGGAATTTCCCTGTACCGGTCATGTGTAATGACAAGGACGGCAACCTGCTTACTGATAAACCGACGATTGTAGCCAGGTGGAAGGAGCATTTTCAGGCGCTATTGAACGGTGAGGAGCCAGATGAGCAGAGCAGGAACAGGATGACGATTATGAGTGACGAACAAGCTGTGGAGCCACCGCCACAGGAGGAGGTAAAAAGGTGATTAGCGAGCTGAAAAACGGCAAGGCCGCTGGGAAGGACGGTATCCCAGCCGAACTTGGCGAATACCAGGCTGGTTTTCGACAGGGTCGTTTCACGACGGATCAAATCTTCACCCTGCGACAGATCTTCGATAAGTTCCGGGAGTACAACTTACCGACTCACCATCTGTTTGTGGATTTCAAGGTGCCATACGACTCAGTGAAAAGAAACGAGCTTTGGCAGATAATGTTGGAACACGGATTCCCTACGAAACTAATTAAGCTGAGTCGTATGACGTTGGAGGAATCGAAATCGTGCGTGCGGATAGCTGGCGAGACATCAGCCGCGTTCGTAACGTTGGATGGACTGAAGCAGGGGGATGCGCTCTCCAACCTTCTGTTTAACATCGCTCTTGAGGGTGCAGTACGAAGAGCAAACGTGGAAAGAAACGATACGATCATCACGAAATCTCATATGCTTCTTGGTTTTGCGGACAACATCGATATCATCGGTATCAACCATAATGCCGTGGAGGAGGCCTTCGTACCTTTTAAGAGGAAAGCAGCGAGATTGGGACTTGTCATTAACTCTGCTAAAACGAAGTACATGGTAGCTGGCAGGGAGCGTGGGAGTCCTCGTGGTGTTTGTGCTGAGGTGGAGATAGATGGGGAACCATTTGAAGTGGTTGACGAATTCATTTATCTTGGTACGCTTGTGACAAGTGACAACGATATGAGTCGTGAAGTAAAACGACGAGTTGCAGCTGCGAACAGGGCCTTCTACGGACTACGTAACCAGCTGAGGTCCCGTAGTTGGCAAACTCGCACAAAACTAGCTGTATAGGAAGCTGATACTCCCGGTGGCCCTTTACGGACATGAAGCATGGACGCTGAAGGAAGCTGATCGACGAGTGCTCGGAATTTTTGAGCGTAAAGCTCTGCGATCGATACTTGGCGGTAAACTAGAAGATGGAGTGTGGCGCAGAAGCATGAATCACGAGTTGCACCAGGTATACAAACATGCTGATATAGTGAAGGTAATACAGCGGGGCAGGCTTCAGTGGGCTGGACATATAGCCAGAATGCCTGACGAAAGGGCCGCCAAAACTATCTTCAGTAGAGAACCAGGAAGAGGCAATCGACTCCGCGGTAGGCCTCGCACGCGGTGGATGTGCGCGGTGAAAGAAGATGCACGATCTGCTGGTGTACGCGGAGACTGGAGAACGGCTGCCCAAGACCGAAGAATCTGGACATCTCTAATTCGTTCGGCCCTAGACCGGTGAATGGCCCGTTAGCAAATAAAGTAAAGTAAGTAAGTGTTTGACTAAGTGCGTCTATTTGCTCATCAGTGTGAGAGCAGTTGTTTTCGAGGTGAAACATATTACCTTCCACGCTAGAGATTTTTTGAGGAGAAACAACAAGCATGATTATCATGTCCGGGTATCTAACTGCTATTGCATACCAATGATGGCTAAATGAGTGTTCAATAAGTTCGAATACAATTTAAAAATGTGTTGAAAAATGAAATCACAAGATATTCCTTCTTGAGTCAATCTTTATTAAAGCAATGTTTATTGAGAACCTTTAGCTCACTTTATGTTAGCTCTGCTTGGTCAGCATACCATAACTTATCAATAACATATTTAGCTATGAGGACTTATCGTGTTATTCGAAAGATACTCACGTTTCAAACATATGAAAATATCATAATATTTTGATATCATATCTCGCTATGCCTTCAACGAAATATTTGAGTTGATTTTAAAATATCTTATTAAAAGTATGTTTTTAAGTGAAAATTGTTCATTATTGATTATTTATAATATATCAGTTCAGCGCATTCAGCGTTCATAAGTTGAAAATATCTGTATCGGTCATTTTCGTGATTTTTAATGCAAATTCTTGGTTTGTTATTGAAATATAAAGCTTTGTTATCCATATAGTTTTGGAGGAACAATATTTTGTTATTTTACCAACTATGTAAACCATATTAAGATCAAAATGAGGTGTATTTCCAATATCTGGTTGTGATATTATAATGATATTTTCTCCTGCTCGGGTATACATAATAGTCCAGGGGTTAATGTCCGGGGAGCTAGGATGCCACAAAGTCGTACCGAGAAAATTATTTTGACCAATTGAAAGACGTAATCCTCTCTGTAGAGGGAAGCTTAGGAAAATGACTGGAGAGCGACACTATACTGACAACTTTTCTCTCTTTTCACTCTAACAGCCTCATGCATGAGCTATTCATGAGAGCTCATATACAGCTACAGCTTACACGAGGCAAAGAAACTGTCTTGCGTTGCGTACGACAGCTCATTTTTGCTTGCGCATGTATTTTGTTCGTTTGGACATGACAGCTTAGTTTGCTCATTTTGAGGATGTCCTGCTGCTGTTGACAGCCTGCTGATCGGCTGCGGCTGTCATCGACTTGCATTTTTTCTTTTTTTTTCACAGGCCGGTGGCATATTGAATACAAAGCAAACCGTTTCCATTGTTGTTCCCCACGTAAGAAAAAACGTGCTTCGCACCATCTCTCTTTCATTCTTTCATCGGCCTTACTGTCGTGAATCATAATCACTTAACATTCCACTCGGATTCGTGTTGAAGGATGTCGGGAGATTATAGGCTGTCATTAGCGACAGCTTGGGAATACCAACAGACATAAGGAGATGAAAAATAACAGCCCGTATGGGGTTGCCTGTGTGCTGTCGTCAGTTGCTGTCGGACTATTTACCGAACGTGTGGGGAGCAGAGAGAGCTGTGCAATACAATGAGAGCCGGATCAGTTGAAAACTTGCTGTCATTGTCTTGCAGTCATTTTCATAACACTGTGTAGAGGCCTCGAAGTGCCGGGGTCCAGAATCTCGGTCATATAGTACGCGGCATTGATTTGACAGCAGGTCGACACCGTGCGCGTTTGTTGGCCTATGTATGAGGCTAAAGCAGACACCAATACCAAAACACAGAATGGTGCACATCTACACAACGATAAAAAGTTGTGTCCGAACTTATTGAACACCCTGTATATTGCCCTCTCCTTATCAGTCGGCTTCCAAACAGATGAATTTTCTTATTTTTTCTTTCTAAATGAAAAAAAAGGGATATAGAGGAATAACCTGTTATTTTTAATTAAAGATGAGTTTGAACATGAGAAAAAAATTAACGGCATACGGGCCATTCCATACGAAGTGAATATACTACTTTTTTCTGTATGGACTTCCTCACTGCGACTAGAATCGTCAATTTCTTGTGAGGTATGCCTGGGTGTCTGCTGTATCCCGCACTTCTATTAATTTAGTAATATTGTTATTGAAAAGTGGTTATTGTAAATAATGTTTTATCCCTTTATGAGCCTCCTTCCTCCTGCTAAATATCGCAAAAGATAATTCCCTGGAGAAGTTTCGACGTGAGTCCTTCTGGCCAGTTTAATTGATAAGAGGGACTTTTTTTTGTTAACAGGAAGTCACTCATAGGTACTATAGAATTCAGTGTAAAGGAAGCGTAAGTGGTAGGGTGCCTGAGAATAATCTCATGTTTAAGTCCTTTTTGACATCGAATGGCCTGATTCTACTGAGATTCGAACCCATGACCATCCGCATGACAAAGCGGACTCTGTAACCTTGCTGCTGCACAGCTCCCCGTCCATATCACTTGGAATCGACCATCACAGGTTTTGGTCAATGTGGGGAGAATTATTCATCTAGTGTCACTTAGGAAAAATCCAATTTTGGTGTCGATTGGAATACTCCCCGCTCTGTGGGACCTTCCCCCCTCTTTGTTGCAAAGTAACGCATTTTGTAGACAAAACCTTTTTGTTCTCTTTCTTACATTTTATATACGTGAGCATCCGAAAAATACTGATAGGTGATTTGTTAAAGGAAAAATCCACGGAATCCAGAAAAAAATATTAATTTTGACCGGAAGTGCTGCCAGACACATTATTTTTAGCTTAGCTTGGCAGACTGCACATATCAATGGTTGCACTCCGTGATTGATCCGAATCAGTAAAACTCCACATTGAATCAATTGAATGAGACTGGAAGTGACCGACCATTCACATTGTACAAGTTTTAATGACTTTGACGGATCAATAACGACGCCGGCCACGTCCTTGCAATCAAATGGGTAAAGGGGAGGGATGTTAGCGTGACTCTTGCTATTTGGGGACCGTGTCAACCTCTGCATCTCCACAAAGGCCACAGGAACTGCCAGATACATTCATTTTGTATTTAAAAACTAAATTTGCTTTCTTCGGCAAATGCAGCCGTTTTCAATTTAAAATTGCTAATTTCATCGTGTTTCTCGGAAAATTTTACGTAATGGTTCACAACACCACATAGCACCTGATATCAGCGAGCGAGAAGCAAAACCTCTCTCCTCTTTTCTGTTTGAGAACGAGACTTATGCTACGCTTCTCAAGTCGTTCGCACACACGCTTTCGAGATACTCTCTATTCTTCATGCATTCCCCTGAGTAGCAGCAAGCGCGCACCGACACGCAAAAACTTTTTTGTATTGCTACTCAGCGACCTTTGAAGAGTACGCGAGCTCCTGCTAGTGAGTAAGAGTACTCGACTAAAATTGCTCGACTAGGAGGAGTGCTTGAAAAACTGTGCTCGAAAACGAAAATGCTTTCTTCATCTACCCGCTTTTGTTTCATGCACCGACAGCCGACAGTGGGGCGAAGAATATGTAAAGTATCGCAACGTTTAGGGTATCGGACTACTATGGTAAGTTTTTTACAGCAGTCTAATACAAAACCAGCCGAAGTAGTCCGATACCCCATTATTTTTTTGTTCCTCTGCAATCACCGCAAAGCATTTTGAAACAATAGTCTTTGGCTGGTTGTTCTCCGAGTAGGGGAGTAGGTGCACACGAATACACACGAGGAGAGTAGACGGGAGTGTGTGCAAATGATCTCAGGAGCGAATGCGAGCAAGAAAGAAAGGGAAATATAACGAGAAATAGCTTGAATGGAGAATTCTTCAGTGCGTGATAGCGGTAGTAACGAGAACCTCACAAGAGGTGTTGCATGCTGCTTACGAGCGAGACTAACAACACCTTGATCAGGCGATTCATGTTATAGACCGTTCCGATAATTATAAATACACTTACGATCAACCGTTATTTCAAATAACGTGCAGTATTCAACCAAACGTTGGCTGCGTCCTGTTGTTTACATCCAAAAGAAACAGATGCTGTCATTTTTTCTAACATTTAGTGCGAAATTTTGAAAATGCGTGACCTTTCTCCCGAGCAAAGAAAACGAATTGTGCACAAATGGGGCACCGTGAGTGGTCTTTCTATAAGAAAATTAGCCAGAGAAGAAGGTATAAGAGTCGGAGCAGTTCAAACCGCATTGCGAAAGTATTGTGAAGAGTGCACATTTACTGATGCCCCAAGACGTGGTAGAAAACCCGGGCCTGTTGATCCCACAATGGACAAAAAGGTTAAGGAATACTACAAGCGGCATCCTTCAGTATCAGTACGAGATGTGGCGAGAAAGCTTGGAACCTCGGCGAGTAACGTTATGCGTGCCAAGGGAAGAATGGGTCTGCAGACCCGTCGGAAGCAGAAACAGCCAAAACGAAATCCAAAACAAGCTGAATCTGTGAAACCGAGATCTCGGAAGCTTTATGACAAACTTCTGACCAAAAAAATTGGGTGTGTTGTCATGGATGACGAAACCTACATAACACTGGACTATAAGGCTCTGCCAGGACCGCAATTTTATACATCAGTTTTATACATCAAGGGAAAGGATGTCTTTGGACCAGTGAAAGCCATTTACACCGAAAAATTCGGCAAGAAGGTAATGGTTTGGCAGGCCATTTGTGAATGTGGGAAAATATCTCGTCCATTCATTACGAATGACACAATGAATGGTAAAATTTACGTGGAAGAGTGTTTGCAGAAAAGGTTGTTACCCATGGTTAAGCAGCATAACAATCCTCCAATCTTTTGGCCCGATCTTGCTTCCTGCCATTACTCTAAGGATGCACTAGGGTGGTATAAAACAAATAATGTCACATGTGTCCCAAAGGAGATGACTCCTCCAAACTGCCCTGAAATTCGCCCTATTGAAACTTTTTGGGCTTTGACCAAGGCAAAGCTAAGGAAATATGTCAAACCAGCGGACAATGTTGAAAAATTTAAAAAAGATTGGCTTGAAGTGGTAAAAATGGTCGGAGAACACACTGTGCAAAAGCTTATGAGTAGTGTTAAGAAAAATTAATCCACATAGCGGTCAGACCCAGCCTTTCTCATTCGAACTTATTATTTGTAAAAATAGATTTACATGAACGCTTCAATCCAATAAATGTGTATTGACTTTTTGGGTTCTAAAATAATAATGTTGTAATAGAAGTATAAAATATGAAATTTGACGTAATGTAAATGCTCAAGAAATAGCGATATAAAAGAAATGTCTCTTAATTTCGAACAATTCAATCACGAGCGATACCGGGAACATTCAAATGGTACGATACCACATTTAAATTATATTGTGGCCACATATACTGATCAAAGCAGGTATAGTTTTAAATAGCCATTGAATTTCTTTTCTTCCCATAACTTTTGAACCACATATCAAATTGTTATGAAGTTTGTTATTTGTAAGTTTGAGAGATGACTCGTTCGTATGACACTAGTTATGTTCAAATAAATAGTGTAATCTTTGAAATAATAGAATTTCGTTGTTTTAATAACAATTTAATACATAAAGGTTGCTTAGTTCGATTATTATCAAATTAAATGGGAACGTATAGGGCAGCCATACTTTGAAACCACGTGTTAAATCATTATTAATCAGTTGACCCTTAACTAGCCCGTTCATCAGATAATACTATTGATCAAATCGGTTGTGTACTTTCTGAGATAATAAAGTTTCGTGATTTTCCCAATTCGGTACATTACAGACGAAGTTACAGTTCGATTACAGTAAAATTCAATAGGGTGTTATGAGTCAGCTGAACCTTTTATTTGACACTAATTTCGTGGAAATCGGTTCAGCCATCTCTGAGAAAAATGAGTAAGTTTATGTATTCTTCGGAATATGTTTCTTTTCATAGCTGGATTTCACATTTTTAAACATAACAGGCAAAGTAATAGTCCGATTGCAAAAAAATCAATAGGGTTTTATGGGGTAACTGACCCTTTCATATGACACTGATTTTGTGGAAATCGGTCCAGCCATCTCTGAGAAACATGAGTGAAATTAAACAGTCTTCAGAAGACGTTTCTTTTCATAACTTTTGAACCACATGTTCAATCTATATCAAATTCAAAAGTTAAGGGTTTTTCAGATAGCCCATTTGATACCAATTTTATTGAAATCGGTTGTGTGGTTTCTGAGATATTGATGTTTCGTGATTTTTATATTTTTTAACATAACTTCTAAAATAAAAATCCAATTACAATGAAATTTAAAAGGGTCTTATGGGGCAACTAGAACTTTCATTTGCATACAATTTCATGAAAATCTGTCCAGCCATCCCTGAGAAAAATGAGTGAAAATAAAAATCTGCACATACACAAACACACACACACGCACACACACACGCACGCACACACACGCAAACGCACACGCACATACATACATACAGAAAATGCTCAGCTCGTCGAACTGAGTCGAGTGATATATGCCATTCGGCCCTTTCGAGCACTTTCATATCTTCGGTTTTGCAAGTGATTGCTATACCTTTCTAGGAGAAAGGCAAAAAGTTAAAAAAAATTATTAATTAGGAGTGAAATATTCGTGCTGAAGAAATAGCAAATTTCGTACACTTCAATCACGAGCAATACCGGGAACGTACGAATAGCACAATACCAAATTTAAATTTTGTTGACGCCATACGTTTTGATCAAAGCAGTTACAGTTTTGAATAGTCTTTGAATTTCGTTTCTTTTCATAACTTTTAAACCAAATATCAAATTGCTATGAAATTTCTTAATTGTGAGTTTGCGAGACAACCCGTTTAAATGACACTAGATATGTTCGAATGAGTCGTGTGATCTTTGAGATAATAGACTTTCGTTGTTTTTATAATTTAATACATAACGGTTGGAATAAAATGAGACTATAGTCAAATAAAATGGAAGCCTATAGGAAAGCCAAACTTTTCATTTGACACTAGGATTGTTGAATTTAGTCCAGCCATTTTTGGGAAAACGAGTGAATTTAAAAAGTCAACGGAACATGTTTCTTTTCACAATTTTTGAACCACGTGTTTAATCACTATAAAATTCATCAATTAACCTTCAACTAGCCCGTTCATTTGATACCAATATTGTTCAAATCGGTTGTGTACTTTCTGAGATAATGAAGTTGATTTTGTGGAAATCGGTCCAGCCATCTCTGAGAAACATGAGTTAGATTAAACACTCTCCAGAACACGTTTCATTGAATAACATCTGAACCGCACGTTCAATCTTCATGAAACTCAAAAGTTAAGGGTTTTTTAAGTAGCTCGTTCATTTAGAACCAATTTTGTTAAAATCGGTTGAGTAGTTTCTGAGATATTGATGTTTCGTGATTTTCACATTTTTAAACATAATTTCTAAACTAAACATCCGATTGCAATTAAATTCAATAGGGTCTTATGGGGCAACTAGACCACTCATTTGCAATTAATTTCATGAAGATCGGTCCAGCCATCTCTGAGAAAATCAAGTGAGATTGGGAGAGCGTTACATACACACACACATACACACACACATACAGAAAATGCTCAGCTCGTCAAACTGAGTCGATTGATATACGACATTCGACCCTTTGGAGCACTTTTATACCTTTGGTTTTTCCAGTGATTGCTATACCTTTCTAGGAGAAAGGCAAAAAGTTAGAAAACTCGCGTATCCTACGAAAAATAATCCCAACTTGAATTGAAACTGGAAAGAAAACATTTATTATCTATATTTCAGAATAAAATGACTCGAAAAATCCTGTATTTTTTGTTTTATTCAAGAAAAAAGATGTATTTATAATTTTCGGAACAGTCTATATGAAGGCAATATCACCATCCATATCACCTGATATCCCAAACAATCGAGCTGTCATCTTATATCACATCGGCTACATTATATCGCGGATTTCATGTTCGAAAACCAATAAAACCAAGATTTGCAGCAGTTGGCAACACGGCCAAATGACACTTGACGCATCTTTACAAATTTCGCCACATTTTGACAATTGCATTGCTTTCATTGTCTTGTTTTTGCTTTGGCCTGTTTTTATTTTCTTCTCTTTTCTATTACCAATCCAAATGAAGCAAATGTCAAACCACAACATCTCACTGTAGTATGAATACCCAAAGTGATATCCGAATCATCTGACGACATCAGGTGATATGCGGCATAGTCTGAACAAGGAATAAGCAGCACTTATTACACCAAAGTAATATGATATAACATTTTTACAAAACAAAGTTTTAAATTTTTAAATTTTCCTTATTACCAACAAAGAGGTTTTGATCGAAAAATGCGCTCTTTTTAGGATTTTTCCAAAGTGACATTAGATGAATAATTCATCCAACTTTGTGCGATGTGTGCAAGTTTGTGCTTTTTCTTGGTCACTTTATATGGAATGAGCCACATCTGTTATCAATTTTACAATGTAGCTCGTAATTTGAAATGCCCGCTTTGATTTTTTAACCTAACAATAAAAGATATTCAAACTCCTGCTGCAGCGTATAAATTAGCGAATCTCTCAAGTTCAAAGGGAAGGTAGTGATATGGATACACAATTATCAATAAATTCAAACCCCTACGACATAAAACACGGGAACACAGACACCCTTCGCGTCAGATAACCTAACGCCCGAACACCTTAAAGGCCAAGCGGGTAAACTTGGAATCGATTAGTTAATTTTTCTGCTCGCCCGCTGGTTTACCAGGCACTCGATCACGGACCGTGCGAGACAAATGACCGCAATAAATTAATAAATCTTTGCGTTCCTTATAACCACTTCCCGCAATTAGATCTGCCTCAGCCAAAGACAGTAACCGGGTTGACAAAAAAAAATCGGAAGTATTAGTCAGTTGATTAATTTCAGTTGTGATAAGTGTGGCATTTAGGAATAAAGCAATCTGGTTGCCAACCTGACCAGAGCGGTTTCAAGACCACGCTGTTTGTTTATGATATTGTTTTGATCCTGTCGGTATATGTCGCAAATGTGCACCGGCTGAGATCAGGAAATCGAACGCGCTATGCACCGATCTCCCGGTTAAATCACGTGTTAAGCAGGCCAGACTAATAAACTAATATCGCTGCCCGGGGGCGATCGATGGAAATGCGAGATGCAGCGGGCAGAAAAACCTGCTCCAATGTCGCTAATAAATTAGAGAAAATATACGCTTACAACAGGGGCCTTTGCGGCTAGTTCGGCAGGAGACAGCTTATTTAAAATTGCTGGTAAATTATTTGCTTCGACCGTTTAGCTCAGCGGGAGATTGTTCCCAAAAAATGTATTGGAGGGTGGAATGGTTGTACGAGCTAAAATACCACTTAAAATGTCACTCAGTAACCCGGCTATAAAAAAGTGAGCATTTTTTATATAGTAGCCTTACATAAGATTGCTGTTGTAAGGTATCATTTCACAATTTGATAAAGTTTTTGAATGAGCCTTTAAACGAAACTTTCCTTTTACGAAGATTCGCTTGCAATTTGTAAGTTAAACATTTAATATTTTATTACGATCTGAGCTAAAAAATGCTATTACGTTTACCTTCGCAAGCGACTCTTATCGCAATGGGCGCTTGACATTGCCGATGAACTATTAAGATATAGAGTACATCAAGTAAAGATTGTTCTTGAAAGAACGAGTCGCGACAGGCAGATTGGATTAATCTTATGAATTTTCAAATGAGAAAAAGAAATGCAAACAAAACATTAAGTACTCGAAATGGTTTATTTACAGACTAACAGACACTTTGAACCAATTTTTCAATATTTCCCAACAAAATAGTCGTTAGGATGATTTTAGTATTCTACGTTTGTAATACTAGCACCGTCTGCTGCTGTGTTCGCGCTGCGGTTTGTATTTCGACATCAGCACTAGCGTACGTAAAACAATATCGCACGCTAGCCTGGGGGCTAATGCGGTCTCGATCAACTAAATTAGTTGAGAGAATTCGTTATCGATATTGTTTTCGGCATATTTTGCATGTTGTAGGATAAGTACAACGATACACCGTGCCCAGTGCTGAGTCGAGAAAATTTCCAGCTCGAAAAGTTCCTCGACCTGATCGGGAATCGGACCCGATATCACAACCGTGTGGGAGAGCTAGCCGACCGACATCGCTAACCACAGAACCAAAAAAAAATGTCCCCGGGCCACATACACACTAGCGTACGTGCATGTGTCAAATTAAGAGCCACAAAATATGCGTGAGATTGAATGACAGTACCCTCGGTCGGTAACTGTTGTTCTATGGGAAATTTGAAATGATCGTTTTTTGTGACGATGGAGCCATGTTCCAGTGTAACGTCTGTTAGTATGTGGTTTATCGTTATGTAAAGTGTACAATTTACAACATCACCGAATGTAGTTAAATTACTTAATAGTTTTCTGTGCCAGTGCTGGATGAAAAAGTCCTACAATTGCCTAAAAAATCACAAATAGTTGTTTAAAATATAACCACGTGATTTAAGCACGGCCCCTGAGTTATAAAACTAGCACCGATTGCATTTGCATCGCCTATAATCTGAAACCAATGCATTTATCAGCACATGTTTTGAATTATACAGTGAATACTATCGATATAACGTGAGAAAAGAAAACAGTTTGTTGTTTGCTTTCGCCAAGTACAGTAATTGTAAATTTATATTTTAGCAGTTCATTTGCAATGAGAGGCATCTTCCGTTTGATCGTTATACTATGCTTACTGGCGTTTATTCAGGGTAGAAGTAACACAACGACACAACCTCATAAATATGTTCCAAAGTTTGCGTACAACATTCTTACCAGCGATCGCATTGTTCCGTTCATTTTAGTAGATGATGATTAAAATTGTGTATAGTGTATAAGCGTTCGATACGTTTTTTATTGAACAACAAAATGTCTCTGCCATTATATCCGAAAATGCAGTCATAACATTATTCGCTTAACTTTGATTGCCCCGCAATGACCGCGGAGGAAAGAAAATGATTCAAATTTATATGCACGATTGGATCCGTTCGAATTGGATCAGTGCTCGCAAAAGTGGCACGAAACGTTGTGTGGGTTGGCCGTGTGGATTAGCGACCACATCGCCTGCCTTCACCGCTTTTTGTCCAACCCGGGGGAATTGAAAAAGTAGTCCATCCTGGTTACCACTATCAAAATGCTGCTCCGTAAGAAAGAGTCCTCTCTTGTTTGCTGACAGATCTGGGCGCAAACTGGTTCTGGAGCCAGGCAGGCGAGACTACCTGGTGACAGCAGCGTCACTGGCCATGCCACGGTGATCCTGTCCTGCACGTGTGTGTACCTTCCCAACTGCTGCTACCTCTGAAACTGTTTAATCGTATTCGGACGGTTCGAAGCTGGCGATTTCCGGGTTTAATGAGACTTTTCACTTTGTTGCTCTGTTGTAGCGAAAAGTGACGTAGCGACACCAACGACGACGACGACGACGACAAGGCAAAATTGCAACTATGTATGTTCCAGTTGATTGAGGTGACGCTAATTAAGTTGTTTCTCAGTCTGTTGCCGGGTAATGCAATCGTGTATTGAAACCTTACAAACCAATTCGATTCGATTGCGTCATCGCAGGTTTTGTTTTTCATTCCGATTTGAATATTTCTCGTGAAAATATGTTCCCCGGACACATTTCGATAATACAACTGCTATAAGAGCTTATTTTTTAAAACATTAAATCTGGTTTTAAATAACACGTTAATTGTGTCTGATTTCTGGTACCCAATTAGTTTTTGGTTGCTTTATGCTTGCCAAGTCTTTAAGACTGCGTCTTCTACATTAGGCTCAACGATTAGGTACGAGAACTATCACTGAAATAATTTCTGACAAATGAAGGTAAAATTTACAAAAGAAAAGTCTCATGTGCTTTTCACATGCGACCTTTATTGACCTTCTACTAGCAAATTGAGGATGTAGACAACAATTAAAGAAATTAAATCATAAATAAAATCTGTCTAAACGTCGCACTGTGACGACTCATTTCAATGAGAGCTGACGAAAGCAACATTGCCACTTTAATTCGATCAACTAGCAAAAATTGCCTTTTTGTGTACAACCCAATTATCACGTAAAATGCTGCCAACTAATGCTCCACGGCAGATTGAACATAGGCCAAAAGAAAATCAAACATAAACGTTCATATTTACATCAACGGCGTCGCAACAGATGCAGAAACAAAATACCTTACTGGCAATTGTCAGGTTGCTGTTGTGGCTGATATACACGGTAAAAATAGTTACGTCTGTTTCAAGTGGTTTTCATACTCAACTCGATTTATTATTCCACAGTTCAAATTCAAGTAATTCAGCAATGATTTTACAACGTCCCTTGGATTCAACATTACATTCAAACAATTTCATTTGATTAAGTTTGTAAAATTACTTATTACCGCAATCATTATTATATTATTATTACGAATAAAGGGAGAGGAATTTATTTATCACATGCATATAGCTCAATTCTAGTTGTGCTGTATTTTGCGCTTCCTTGAAGTGACTTATTTACACCCCCACTAGCGCATTTTGTCCCAAAACTTGACTGGTAAACGGCTGGGCAGAGCCTTCCAGTAACACAAATCGCCCTAGTTGGCATAAAATAGACCCCAGTGTGGTCCAGAACATACTGCCCTGTAACTCCTATTCCTACCTCCTCGTGATACCGACTAGGATTCGAACAACAAAGGAAAGATCATTGAGCCGGTGGGAGCTTTGTCGTATGCTGCCCGTTCTTCTTAGAGGGCAGCTTGTCTGATTGTCTGTTCCCCATTAAAACTAGAGAACGCGGTGTATCGGCAGCCACATCCAAGACGGCATAAATCAAACATATTATGAACAATCCATAGAATCAAGAAAATCCGAACAATTGGTATAGGCCTAGGCAAACGATGAAGGACAACGATTGGAAATTGGCACTTGGAATGTCAGGAATCTGTACGAAAGAACACGCGCGAGCGTTCTGGCCGGAGAGCTGCGGAAAGCAAATGTGGAGGTAACAGCCATACAAGAGATGCCTTGACCAGAAACTGGAGAACAATAATACATTAGGCGGATCCCCGGGCTTTGCGAGTTTCTCGAGAAAACGTTAGGAGAGTGCCTTCAACACGACATAAAAATAATTGTCAAAGATATGAATACACGAGTCGGACGGGAAATATTGGTAGGAAAAGGCTTTACTCTACCACCAACAACAACGACTTGAAGCTAGTGGGCTTCGCGGTGGCCATTGAAATAGTATGTCGAAATACACACAAGCACGCCTGTAGTACTAGATGGTAGAGCAGCTCCCAGATCGATGGCCGGCACTTTTCTGACGTGCAATGGAGAGGCCAGCTTTCAGATCAACTACTTGCTGATCGACGGCTTGGACTTTTTAGACGTCATCGATCGTGTTTCCAGGGAACGTTGATTCAGATCACTATCTGGTAGGTAGTTAGTAGGTAAGATTCGCATCAAGCTGTTCAAGGTATTCAAATCGAGATCGAAGATAAAGATTCGTTTGAACATCCATGGGCTATCAGCGGAAGGAGTTGTTGCATAGTACACTCGGAAAAATGGTGAACAGATCGACGAACCAGTTGAAAGTGGACCTGAACGAGTAGTGGAAGGATATTTACGAAGCGGTTAGTGAAATAGCGTGAGAGGTGATAGGCATGGCAGTGGGAACCCCGCGTAGTTGATGGTTTGACGCTGAGTGCCTCGAAGTGACGGAGAAAAAGAACAGATCTTACGCTAACACGCTGGAAACAGTAAACCGTGTGATGCGGGAGAGATATCAGAAAGCTAGAGCTGCCAAAAAGAGGTTTCATTGCGTTAAGAGGTGAAAAATTGCTTGACCAGGCACGACATGAGGAGCTTCTTTGGAGTTGCCAGTTCCGGCCATGCGTAATGACAGCGAGGGAAACTAGATTACCGGTAAATTTCAGGTGGCCAGATATTGAAAACTTCGAAGTGGTGTTTGACAGTAAGGAAAGTAGGAGAGTCGTCGAGGGTAACAGAAGAGAAATTGGGGAGACTTTGGATTAACCAACCTTGGAAGATATGAAAAAGCTTGCGAAGAGATGGGAAGCAGAGATAGTCGAGTTTGATGTTTTACAAACCCGTATCCGACCTGAACCCGGATTTCTTTCATAAAACCCGAACTCGACCCGTACCTTACATTTTGAAAAAATTTAAAACTCTAACCCAACGGGTACGAAGTCGCGCAATTCATCAGATTATAGTAAGCTTATGGTAGGAGGAAAAACTACCTATGGACTGGCTGGAAGGACTCATATGCCATTTCCATAGGAAGAGGCATAGACTCAACTGTAACCCTCTTTAATTCCGTATATGAAATTCTCTGCCGCATCGTGTTCCATAGATTGAGGTAATTCCAGGAAGCACACGATCTCCAATGGACCAGATGTTAACAATGAGATAAATATCTATATAAATTTTTTTATAGACTTTAAGGAGGTGTACGATTCAGTGAAACGCAACCAGTTGTGACAAATTAACATGGTTGCCCAACAAAACTGTTTGAACTGATACGTACGCTTTAACATCAAGCGTCGGGAAAGCGTGTGCAATTTCGGACACGTTTGTGAACTTGAATGATCTGAAGTAAGAGAACGGACTCTTGAACTTGCTGTTCAACATAGCCTTGGAAGGTACTGTACGAAGGGCAGGTGTGCAGAGAAGAGGTACCATCATTACGAAGCCTCATATGCTTCTAGGCTTTGCGGACAACATCGATATCAACGGAGTTAATCGTCGAGCTGTGGAACAGGTCTATACAGAATCAGACTAGGTTTGTTTCACCCTAGACACTGTCAAAACGGAGTATATGGTGGCTGGCAGAGAGCGTGGCAGTTAGAGTGGCCATATTTTATATAGCCGTTTTTGAAACTATCGATCTTAATGAGCGCCGGGCTGAAAAAGTTTTTTTTAATGGACCCACAAAGCGCTTATATTTGAGAAATCGATTTATATGAAAATTGTATGGAGCTTTTTCTTTTTTTAACATATATCTCTCGATAAACTTATTCAAATACACTTGTATTTTCATAAAACAGTAATATTATCACTCTAATTTAAGTTTAAAAAAAATCTATAACTTTTAGTGTTTGTTAAAAAGTTTGTATTTTGAATAAGGTGTGTATTATTTCGGTATAAATCAACAACATGCAATATAAACTGAAATTCGTCTTAATTATGTGTTGAAACACAGTTAGAATTTTTCATAAATTTAACATTAGGTATTGAAATCAAATATAAACGACTTACAGTCACCATTTTGAATTTTGAAAGGCCCAAGAGTCGGTAATAGTTAATGCGTCATCTGCGAAAACGCTATTTCATGTTTGCTGCGGTGAAGCAAACATAAAATAGCGTTTTCACAGGGAATGCATTATCTATTTCCGAGTTTTGTGCTTCTAAAAATTCGAAGTGGTGATTCAAAATTGGCTGTTTGTGGTTTCAATATCGTTTCACCTTAAGGACCATTCGCTATTAATCGCCTGATCATTTTTTGTTTAATTTCAAACGGGATATCAGGCCAATCCAACACAAGTGATTCTTCATCTTTAGACTTTAGACATCTTTAGACTATTATCTGTTAGACAGCACTCGTACATCCGAAAAACACCTGAATGTGAAGTTTGCCTACCAACCATGGGCGTAGCCAGAATTTCAAATAGGGGGGGGGGCAAGCTTTTCAAAATTTTAGAAGTAAAAAAATTGTACACTAAGGTGGCTTTTCACGCGGGTTTTTTACGCGGTTTTTTTTACGTGGATCAAGAAATTTATGCGGTTTTTTACGCGGATTCCGAAATTCACGCCATTTTTACGCGGATTCCGGAATTTACGCGTTTTTTTACGCGGCACGTATCCCCCGCGTAAAAAGCGACTTTAGTGTGTTTTGAAAAATAGAAATAAATACTAGTCTTTAGTGATTGTTACATCAAGGCAACCAGTGAAAAGTTGTCCTTGACATCAGAGTGGAAAATTTGATTATTCTTTGTTCAACCTCGAATATAAATAGGGGAAGGGGTGATAAAATGGACACCCTAAGCCATTTTCCAATTTCCACCACAGTTTAACACTACAACTATGAGTCGATAGCGCACATTAGCTGAGCCACTAATGGTTAATACAAAAAATAAGAAGAAGTAGTCATATATAGTATTTTTCGTAGTTTCCATGTGCATTTTCGAAAGCAGTTTTTTGAACACGTGTGGGTAAAAAGAATATAGGGAGGTGATAATATGAACACCTTGGGCGTGAACATTAATTATCCCTTCACAGATAGTAAAATGTTGTTCCATACCACGTGACACACTTATGCATTCACCAACAGTTCAATATTCACCGTTTGTTGTAGAAATCATAACAATATATGACCTTATCCGCAAGAAACTGAGAAATGGCGGAGGCTTTTTTTGCGGACATTCCGCATTCATCGGTACGTTTAGCCGCGGTCACCTGTTCATCGGTCCGAGTTTACCTTTGCGTTTTTCTGATATAAACACGAAGCATCTAGATTTTTCAATGGAAATTAACACACTTTTTTCCCCATCACCATGGGCTGTCCATTTTACCCGCACATACATATTATTGAAAATTCCTTAATAAATCGGGAAAATCATTTAAACAACTACTAACCTTTGATGATTTCTTCTGGTTACTATTCTGAGTACAGATAATTGCAGAAAAATCGTTATAAAATACTGTTTTACACTCGAAAAAACCTTAATTTTTGTAGGCCAAAAATAACATCACCACCACAAATGTACACGTGTTTTTTTGTTTTTGGTTATTATTTCGACTGTTTGACTGTTACATGTTGCCTACTTTGTCTCAAATAGCTCCTAGTGCCTCTAAGATAAGGTGCCAAAGAAGTTTGAACTATTTTTCAACGTAATAGTCGAAATTTAAACGGGTGTCCATTTTACCACCCCTGTTCATTTTACCCACAGTTCCCCTAGATGTTCTTTACTTAAAACTCTTAAGTTCATTTTAACCTTTGGACATATTATTTTGGCGACGAGGATCTCGAGAATCCACGAACATGGCAGAAGATAGAGTTGATCAGCAGCCGCAACCGGGAATTCGAGATATGATTCACAAGATGGCCCTAATTTTACAGCGGAAAGCGGTCCAGCAGCAGCGTCAGTATCAAGCCTCGGAGCAGATTTTGGAGTCCCTCTCTTCGAACACCATCGAGTTTGTCTTCGACGAAGAAAACGGAGTTATGTTCGGATGTTGTTGTTTAACCGCTACCAGGACTTCTTCGAGAACGATGCAGGCCAGCTGAATGATGCGGCGAAGGTACGTTCACTTTTCCGGAAGCTGGACACCCATTCGCACAGCCACTATCTCAACTACATCCTGTCGAAGCTTCCCAAGGACGTGAAGATTGGAGACACAGTCGCCGGGAATCAAACGTCAAACGTTCCGGAAACGGTTCATGTGACTTTTCACGATTGTTGTTGACCATCTGCCGATGAACACTCAGCAAGCAGAGAGCACGTAATGTGCTGAACGAGCGGTCAATCGTGCATGTTTCCATGGTAGAGCAAGTGCAATTTTAACTGCTTTCTCAGTCGCAGGGAAGAAAGAACGGGCTTTAGCTAGCAGGTCTATAAGATCCAACGCTTACAAGTTCTTACGGTCTGCTCTCATGCTGCTGCAATGTTAATATCAAACTTCCACCTCTCCAACAAAATTATCAACTTCATAAAAAATTACGAAATTTTCGGTTTTGCGCTAGAACTCTTCCAACGAAATGCATATTACGTTAGCGGGATGCAGCAAGGACAACGCGTAGGCAGGTGCACTATCTTCATCGAACCGTGTTTCCAGTGAGGTTACAAAAGAATCAAGGTAAGGAATTATCACAGCTCGGTTCCAATACTCCAAGCTAGTTTATGCAGGCGGATTTGCCCGGAACTTTTGTTGCTGCAATATCCTTGGTGGATCAACTGAAAAACCTGTGCAACTCCACGCAACATAGCGCAAGCATTTCAATCAATTATTTTTGATTTGGCTGATACTTTACACAGATGTTTCTATGGGCTAAAGATGTCGTTTTGTGCTATTAGAGTTATTGAAAACAAAATTCTGCACCAATGTCAACATTTAGGGGGGGGGGGGGGCGACAGCCCCCCCTGCCCCCCTCTGGCTACGCCTATGCTACCAACAGGGACATGTCTTTAATGCAATTTATGATTAATGATCAGAACTTTTGGATCATTGAAGCTGTGAGTGAGTTGATTAGCTGTGAATGAGTTGATTTCGTTTGATGCTCTTATAAAATGGTTGAAGGCAAGAGTTTAAGGTCCGATGCTATTGCCATGTAATATATTTTGCATGAAAATTCGTAGAAATGAAGAGGACAAGTAATATTGGATAGTTTTCGAAACTTTTCCGAAACATTTCAATCCACTAGCGTATTATGAACTTCTTAGGCGATATTTTTGCCATAGCTTGAATCAATTTTAAGCGCGCCCAAGAACTTTGCACTTTCATAGAAACTCATGAGAATTGCTATTCGATCAACAGGAAATCTACCGACCGTATTTGATAAAATTCACCGTCTTAGTGCATTCAGATCACTAGTCTGAACTGTTTCATAGAAAATAATAATAATAATACTAATACTAAAAATAACATTAAATACAAAAAGTTCTTAATAATTTTAATAATTTTGCTTCACCAATCCGATTGTGACGGTTCGCTTCACGCAGTTGCTGCAATGAAGTACGATTAAGGATATAATCACTGAATGGCAGATTCAAAACCTCTAACGAATATGAGAGGTCATTCATTTATTACGTAACGTACTAAGAAGAAGGGGATATTCAACGAAGAGATTCATTGCGCGAGGCCCCCATGCAAAATTGCGGTATTTAGTAGAGATCCTCAGAGAGAGAGAGAGATAAGCGATGAAAAAAACCGCTGATTTGGCAACTAGGTTTCACATATCGGAGGTGCCAGATCTCTTCTCAAAGCGCAATGTTGACTAACTTTTATATTCGGCTAGTATAACTGATGGTGACGGTGGAAGTCCTGGGGAATAATAAAGTGCATCACAAAAACCGTGGAGGTGTTAAGTTTTATGTTTATGTTTAATTTGATATACTTTCATCATTATTTTGTAGACCATACAAAGAATTAGTGAACCACCAGTTAAAATCACTATGATAAGGTAACTTTGGAGCATTCTCAATTCATCGTTTAGCAATAGAACATGAAAAACGTGTAAAAATTAATATATTCTTTATTGAACCTTATTGCAATACCTTTCAATGTGTCATCTTTCTTGTTCGTTTGGCTCGAATTTTAACATGTTCCTTTGGCTCACAACACTTTCTTCGCATATCTCTCCCACTGAGTATTGCTAGTATTTAGGGGTGGGAGGTGTTCAAAATTGCTATAATTTAGCGTTACGTAATATGTGAATGTTCCTAATGATATGATTTTATAATTGAAGAGTATTTTGACGCAAAATATACAACTATATTAAGAAATTAAGGCAAAAAACTCCAAAAAGAGATAAAAAACAACAGTTCTTATGAGAATCTATTTCTTTTAATATAAGCGTTTTGTGGGTCCATTAAATGAACTCGGATCAACTTCAAATTTTCATGGCTTATTTTTGGAGTAAAAAGGAAACTTTTTCCGCCCGGCGCTCATCGAAATCGCATGATGTTACAAAAATGGCCACTCTAGTGGCAGTCCTAGGGGCGTTGCTGCTGCGCTGGTGATGGATGAGGATACTTTCGAAGTAGATGATGGTTATGTTTATCTTGATACACTAGTAACGTGTAATAACGAGGTGAACCGCGAGGTGAAGAGACGGATTGTGGCAACGAACAGGGTTTGATACAGGCTGCGTAGCCAGCTTAAATCCAGCAGCCTACTAATTCCTTCACTGGACATGACTCTATGGACATGAATCGTGGACGTCGAAGGATGCCGATCGGAAAACGCTTGGAGTTTCCGAGCATACAATCCTTGGTGGCAAGCTAGAAAATGGGGTGTAGCGTAGGCGCATGCATCACGAGCATGTTGATATTGCCAAGCTGATGAAACACCGCAGGTTACAGTTATGCAGGCTGGCCACGTAGCAGGTATAGCGGATAAGCGACCGGCAAAGATAATATTCAGCAGATACCTGGATAAACATCGACGATTTCGAGGCAGACCCCGCAGACGTTGGATGTGTGCTGGCAACGAGGATACCCGAGCAGGCCAAGGGGTGACTGGAGAGAAGGGTTTTTATGTGGGCGTATTCTGGATTCGGAATAGTATCTCTATAATCAGTCGCCAAAGAAATAAAGTAAGTGAGTAAGATCTAATCTAATCATATTTCAGATTAAAGCTAAAAATTTTCAAACCATCGTTTTGGTGTTTGCCTGTCGTAGTTTTTATTGCGAAATTAAAATACCTATTATTTGTTTTCATGATTGTCTTTCCGGGTTAGTTTATTAAAATTTGGTAAGATATAAAAGCATTGACATCCGAAAATCAAAACGATGTACGTTATTAGAATGTAACATAGTTAAAAAAAGTGATTTTATTAAGTTTTGTGTTGATTTGTTACGAACGATTTACATTTCACATTGACATAATTACCAGGTATTGCAAATTCAGCATCAAATCATTTTAAACCAACGTGTTGTTTTTTTACAGTGTAGAAATCCATCCTTGGGTAATGTTTGTTTCTTCTACTCATATAAAAAGTTAAGCTCAAAAACATTGCTAGCATTGCATCGCAAAGAATCACGAACGCTTGCGAAATATTACAATTTGCTTTTTGACAAAGTTAGAGCTAGGGTTCAGCTTCAAAACTAACCGAATCTGACGCTTGCAGAATCGATCGTTATTGACTACTTTTCGGATTGGGGTAGAAACCGAGGCATTGTCTTTTTTGACTTGTCGTTCAAAGTACTTCAATTAAAGTTGTCTTGCAACTTGCAGGTGTTGCTAAAAAGTAGTTTTTTCCTGCAGCGCCCATTCACTGTTGGGTGAAAACCTACGTCAGCCATCGGCTGACTAAAAATGGAAAATGGAAATGTTTTGAATTCCACTGTAAGCGTGCATATTGTCGACTGCCCTGGAGTGTCGTGATGATATCGTATGGTGCAAGCGAAACCCCTTATTCAACTCATCGTTATGATCATACCTACGGTTGAGATCGCGATTCATCTTAACATTTCACGATTGGGCTTCTGCTCCTACCTCCTATGGACGAACTATTACAAATCTAACGAAGAATGGGTCTCATACGCGTTGGCTATGAAAATGTTATCGAATAAATTTATGGTGAGTACCTGCTTAACTGTTCGATGTTTTTTCAAGATCCTTGAACTCAGGAGGATGAACCTGAATATCATACACAAGCTACCGATTCTCACGGTACAACAAAGAGATGTACCCACACCAACATCGGATCAAAGTGATCTGAGGTTGTTATGTAAGTAGGTTATTTTTCACTACCTGCAGTAGCTTGCTTTCCTGACGGTGTCGGTAAAAAAGTAATTAATTGGTTGTTTAACATTAGCAGCTACACGTCGTTGTCGCGTTTCGTCTGCCATTGCTCGCAAAGAAACATAACATAATAGGTATCGGCGGAGCCTACACGAAGTGAACTTTAACATTAATGTTATTGTTCCTCGCTGAGTGGGATTCCTCCCGTAGTCTCCTTTTTATTGGTCTGTCAGCGGTCTCGTCGCGTCACGGTTCCCATACGGTGCGCATAGGCTTTCCCCGGCGCGAGCAGCAATGCATTAGGTCGCATTCTAAAGCACCACTGAAGAAAGGGAAAGAGGTCGGCGGCAGTGGCCTGTGTGGAAGATATTTATGTACACGCAGCAGCATACCTGCTATGCAATCTGTGCAAGCGCGTTGAAATTAATTTACACACGCTCTTTTCTGGTTGGCAGCAGTACGGTGGCGTGCCGATGGCTCGTGGTCACAATGTTACTTCGTCGCCTCAACGCCATCCTATTTCCGGAACAGTGCAACTGCGTTGAAACAATGCACAGCCAATGCAAGGTGGTTCGGAAAATAAACACGCGCCGCTACCACGCCGGGTCGCAGTCCGGGTGGGAAGATATCGCTAGAGTGCAGCAAAAGTATACCATTGTGTTGCTGCGGCGATGCAATTAGCCTGGGTGCAACGCGAATCAGATGTGTAACCCGTTATCGCAATGCTGTTAACTGCGTCCCCTAGTGCCACAATCGAGCTCCAGCATCCGGCCCGGGGAGTAATTAAATTGTTGTTTTTGCTGAATCATACGAATGTTGTTGAATTGTTCTGAGAAAGTATGGTATATGTACAAGGGTTGTATAGCGACAATTAAAGCGGTAAATATGAGAGAAACGGTAAGTTATTTGGGTCTCGGATCAATGGTGGGCCTATATGACTTGGTTTTCCGTAGCAAAAAGATATAACTACCATTTTTAATAGAACGAAAAACTTTTATAATCACAGCTGAATTTGATATCTCAGCCGAAGACTGCATAATTTAAGGCTAATTTTAGAAGAATTCGCAGCAAACAATATATCTACAAATATTGGTATAGCACGGTAGATTTATATTACCTTCGGCAATGTAAAGAAAACTGCGATTGCAGATGAACATTGAAGATCTAGATTTACGCCAAATCGTTGTTTTTCCATTTAACTGTACAGAGCATGCACGCAAGTTGGTTATGACAACTTCTTTTTATACCTACTTTATTATAAGCAACCTCGATGGTAACCGGACAAGGCCGGCTGTTGACGTACCCACTCAGAATATATCCCTGCGGGTACTTACCAACTCGGATTATCGGACAGAACCAAAAACCGTAGACCTTGCATCGTTGATAGCGAGTTATGCATGCAGATGTGCCAGATATACAGACTTTTCCTTGAATCTGCGGATTTGTTTTAAATTTACGGATGTGCATTATGCGGATAAAGCGGTAGGAATCCGTGGAATTCACGGGATCACACGAAATAGTTCTGGGATCTCTGGAGACATGTGAAAAGTAGAGTTCCCACATCTATATGGGGCAGGGGGCATTTTAACTACCCACTCGGAAAAAATGAGACACAAACGAATATTTTGCATGTGTTCTGAGTTTGTCTACACCGAGAAAAAAATCCGATATAATCACGCAAAAGTTAGATGGTATGAAACTATGTCAATATTGTGCGAAATGTACGTGATGCTTATGCATTCTGCACAATTTTTGTGTTAAACTCGAGGTTTTTCATGCATCAACATGCAATTTTCACAAAAGAATGCTCTGTTTATTTTTACGCCTATTACGCCTTGGATATGCGCACTGTTCGCCTAGCGAGAAAGAGGAGGGCCCTACAGACTTTCTCCCCGCTCCGGTGACGCAGTAGAATGACAAAGGGAAACCTGAGTCATCTCGTGCTGCCGTCAAACGACTCTCCCAATCGCAACGGCGGCGCCTGAAAAGACTGCTAAGTCGATCAGATTGACCGCCAGGTCGACTGATACAGCGTCGTCGAACACGAGCGCTAAGGGCCCGAGCTGCAAAAAACCTCGGGACTTGGCATGCGCGGAGCCATCTATACCGCGTCAAATGTCAAAGGTAACGTATAGAAAGATGCTGGAGGCAACAAGCCTGTCGAACACATCGATCGGCTATCCAGCTTCCCGACTCACCCCTGAAAAGCTAAAAACTGTTCGTGACGCCATCCTGGACTGCGTTGCAGACCAGGAATCATCCGCCATCAGGCTGCCGACTAAAAAATGAGTATTTCACATGAAGGATCTACCAAAGGTACTACGACACCACGAACGAGAGAATTCTCCGTCTACTTCAAAACAGGAACGTCGGTTTCTCCACACGTGCATGGCGAGTATGCTATCGCAACGTCACTAGAGAGACCATCGAACTGATGGTGGAGCTGGACCAATAGTCTGCGAATGAAGTAGCGGCACAGAGCTTCCTGCTGAACTTTGCCGTACAAGCACGCATCAGCAGGTTGGCAGAAAGTATTCGAACAAAGGCGCGAAAGGCTCTGTTGCAAAGGCAGGAAAGGTATTTTCGGAGACTATCTCAGGGAGAGACTTGCACGTTGCAATCCAGCGACAGCGAAGAAGGTTCCGCCGAAAAATTGAAAGAGGAGTAAGCGTGGGCATCTGAGCAGTCGCAACCCTCAGAGCCTCAATCCGCCTAAACGTACTCCTCGTTTAGAGCAGAACACTTTAGGAATCCCAGGAACATCTGGTTAGCTCAAGGACGTCCTGCCATATAAATATTCGAACTCCAGTTAAACTGGATATCGCAGCGAGTGACCTACAGCATAGGATCACGGAAGTTTACAATTCAAACTGCCGTGATGTGCCCTGGTGGAACGAAACTCTTAGCAACCTTCGCCGGGTTGCTAGACGTCTATTTAACAGGGCTAAAAACACGTCCAACTGGGATGCTTATAGAGCATCCCTTACGAAATACAACGCCGAGCTACGCAAAGCCAAAAGGATGACTCAGGATGACAAAGTCAAAAGGATCACTACCAAAGAAACGCTGGATGTTCTCAAAAACACTCACTTTCCTGGCACGACAGTGACCACCCGGTCGAACATTGAGGAGCAACAAAGCCTCGGATCAAGACGCATGACGTAACGGGATTCCGCAGTGCTTGCTCGTCGACTGTTCACGGAGACTTCTATCAACTGGGCACTAAGTTTTTTTGAGTCTATGAAATCACCATGGCATTCTATCAATCTTCCCGTAAAAATCGGACGAAGTCATCATGTCCGAACTCATCAACCTTTTCCGAGCCAGCACATCCCGGTCAGCTGGTGGAACGTTAGCGGTGCTTATACTAAAGCCGGACAAAACAGACAGAACACTGCCAAAGGCTTTTGGACTTATAAGTCTGACGTCAACGCTTCTCAAGTTGCTGGAGAAAATTACGGATAACTACATCCGCAGCGAGTTTCTAAGGATTTGCCCTTGCATAAGCATCAACAGGGCAAATCTACAGAAACCGCTTTGCCCTGTCTAGTCACGAAGATCGAGAAGACACTGAAATATAGAGAAACAGCAGTCGGCGCTTTTCGTGATATTAAGGGAGCTTTCGATAACACGCCCTTTGCATCAATTCACACGGCTCTACAAAATAGAGGAGTTGATGATACTACAATGAGCTAAGTTCAAGCAATGGCTTCGAACAGGAAGATCACAGCTGCAATGGGAGATAAGTCTGTCACAGTAGAATCAGTAAAAGGGTGTCCTCAGGGAGGAGTTCTCTCTCCACTGCTACGGTCACTGGTGGTAGACGCTCTTTTCACTAAGCTGTCGCAGCTAGGCTACGAAGTTATTGGTTATGCGGATGATGTAGTTCTTATTTTTAGGGAAAAATGTGATCCAACTCTTTCTAGTCGTATACAAACGGCTCTTAACACCACCTCTCAGTGGTGCTTAAAAGAAGGGCTGAACATTAACCCCACTAAAGCGATTATTATCTCCTCTACCAAACGAAGAGTGCACTTAATCACTCCTTCACTATTGAATGGGATAAGACTGAGTTCCAGCAATGAGACCAAATATCTTGAAATCATTCTGGATAAAAAGCTAAATAGGACTGCCAGATTACGCTATCAAGAAGGCAACTTCAGCAATCTAGGCTTGCAGTACACTGTTCGGCAAGACCTGGGAGTTAAAACTACAATTAGAACTCTGGTCTTACATCAACATTGTTCGGCCATGTATAGGCTACGTAGTCCTAGTATGGTAGCCTAAGGTAAATGAAACGACAGCTCAGGCAAAACATAACAAAGTTCAACGACTGGCCTGTCTTTCAGTTACTAGTGCCCTGCGCACAACGCCAACTACAGTCATGAAAGAAATGCTTTGCTACTGCCTCCACATCTGCATGTGAAGAAAGAGGCAGACCTTGGTGCACTGAGGCTACGAAGAAACACAACGATGCTCGAAGGGGACCTAACGGGTCACCTCAGCATCCTGAAGGAGTTTAAGTTAACACCTTTAGTAAAAACAGTCTCAGACTGGATGAAAGCAAAACCCAACATGGACGTTCCATATACACCCAACGCAAACGGGTAATATTTTATTACTTTTGGGCAATTTTTTGTTACTTTTTGTGTCCTATGACTGCGCATTATACACAAAAAGTAACAAACAAAAAGTAATAAAAATTATGACGGCCACACGCTTGTATGTGTTTCTGCAGGAGAACATACAGCCAAGCACCGCAATGCATGTGTTGGCAAGACTTCACTCGCTGCATTTGTATTGATGCAACGATCTGGTTCATTTTTGTCTCCCTCCATCCACACATAATCAGAATCTCAACCGTCAACCTCAAATGTCCAATTAGAAACACTTTCGTTTCGTCCCCCAGTGTTTACTTGAAATGGAAATATGTAATACTGTCTGACCAGAATTTTTTTTTTCTTCATCTATAATTTATTTGACACGGCACAAATACAATTTAATGTTTATCGGCGCCAATTATATCTGGTAGCTTACTTTCTAAAGTATCTTAATAACTAAAAGCAAATTTTTTATCCTCGCTGCCGACTACGAGCTGAAACTAAATCTAACTTAAAGCTAGAATGTTTTGCATTAAAAGCACTGATTTGTTGTTTGATGGTTTTCCATCGCCAAAGGTAAGCAGCATATTGAATATGTTCCGCTGCTGGGCCAAGATATTACGGACTGGCATATTGGGTTGTCTCCCTCGGGACCTGAGAGTATCGTGCGGGTCTAGTTGCTGTTTCCGGATCCGGGGTCTTAACGTGTTCTTGTCGTTTGGTTGGATGTAGGCGGAAGGGAATAGGATTAAACTGGGGCATGGATGGATTTCAGGAAAACGTATATAAGGGACATGTAGGATAGGTCACGGCTCGCCAAGACATCACGAACAGGAACAGCCGGCTGCCAACTTTCGGCCTGCAGGGAAGCTATTAATTTAGACCTGGCGTCACGGTGTACAGGGCATGACCAAACCACATGCTCTAAGTCGTGATAACCCTCACCACAGGCACAGATACCACTTTCCCCGAGCCCAACACGACGGAGATGCGCGTCAAATCTATAGTGATTGGACATAAGCCGGGACATCACGCAAATGAAATCCCGACCTACATCCAACCCCTTGAACCACGGGTTCGTCGATACTTTGGGGATTATGGAATGTAACCACCTTCCCAATTCCCCTTTTGTCCAAGCATTTTGCCAACTGATGATCGTATTCTGACGTACAAGTGCGAAAAATTCATTAAAAGCAATTGGTCTTTCATAAATATCACCGTTTGTTGCGCCCACCTTAGCCAAAGTGTCCGCTTTCTCATTGCCCGGTATCGAGCAGTGAGAAGGGACCCACGCTAAGGTAATCTGAAACGATTTTTCGGATAAAGCACTCAGATGTTCCCGTATTTTCCCCAGGAAATACGGAGAGTGCTTAACATCTTTCATCGATCGGAGAGCCTCAATGGAACTGAGACTGTCCGTAAAGATGAAATAATGGTCCGTGGGCATTTTTTCGATAATCCCTAGGGTGTACTTAATTGCAGCCAATTCTGCGACGTAAACAGAAGCAGGATTATCGAGCTTATGGGAGACGGTTAAATTGTTATTGAAAATACCGAAGCCAGTGGACCCATCAAGAAGTGATTCGTCAGTGTAGAACATATTGTTGCAGTTGATGTTTCGATATTTATTGGAAAAAATTTTGGGGATCTGCTGCACGCGTAAATGATCCGGGATTCCACGAGTTTCTTCTATCATGGATGTATGGAAAAACACAGTAGAATCAGAAGTATTTGATAAGTCGACACGATTTGGAATATTCGAAGAAGGGTTAATATTTTGGGACATGTGATGGAAATACAATGTCATAAAATGGGTTTGAGAATTAAGTTCGATTAACCTTTCAAAATTTTCAATCACGGGACGGTTCAAGACCCCACATTTGATAAGAATACGAGAAGACAGGCTCCAGAAGCGGTTTTTCAATGGTAGTACTCCAGCTAAGACCTCCAAACTCATCGTATGAGTCGACTGCATGCAACCTAAGGCGATACGCAAACAACGATATTGTATTCGCTCCAGTTTGATCAGATGTGTGTTTGCTGCGGAGCGGAAGCAGAATCACCCGTATTCAATAACAGACAATATCGTTGTTTGGTAAAGCCTTATAAGGTCTCCTGGATGGGCTCCCCACCATTGTCCGGTTATTGTACGAAGAAAATTCACTCTTTGTTGACATTTTTTCATCAGGTACCTCACGTGACAACCCCAGGTGCCTTTAGAGTCGAACCAGATACCAAGATATTTGTGTACCAAAACCTGAGAAATCGTTTTACCCATTAATTGTGTTTGAAGCTGAGCAGGTTCATGCTTCCTAGAAAAAACTACTATCTCAGTATTCTCCGGAGAGAATTCGATACCTAGCTGTAAAGCCCAAGCAGACAAATTGTCCAAGGTATCTTGCAATGGTCCTTGCAAATCGGCAGCTTTGGCTCCTGTAACAGAGATTACACTGTCGTCTGCAAGTTGTCTTATCGTGCATGAATTTGCCAGACATTCGTCGATGTCATTTACATAAAACTTGTAAAGAAGGGGGCTTAAACATGAGCCCTGGGGAAGACCCATGTAGTTAATGCGAAAAGTTGCCAAATCGCCGTGCGTAAAATGCATGTGCTTTTCGGACAACAAATTGTGCAAAAAATTGTTTAAAATTGGAGAAAATCCTTGTCGGTGAAGTTTGCCCGAAAGAATGTCAATAGAAACGGAATCAAAAGCCCCCTTAATGTCCAAGAACGCAGACGCCATTTGTTCTTTGCGAGCATACGCCAGCTGAATATCTGTTGAAAGCAGCGCAAGACAATCATTCGTCCCTTTGGCACGGCGAAAGCCAAATTGAGTATCCGATAGTAGGCCATTTGATTCGACCCAATGGTCTAAACGACGGAGTATCATTTTTTCCATCAATTTCCGGATACAGGATAGCATTGCAATCGGCCTATAAGAGTTGTGATCAGAAGCTGGTTTCCCTGGTCTCTGGGTCTGACCAGAGTTGCCGAAGTTGCGAATATTGTTCTGGATGGGCACGAGTTTTGTATATTCAAACAGGTCCAAATGAGTTTCCATGAACCAATGATTATGTGCTGTAAATAGCTTGCAAGAAAGCGAATGTTTTTATTTTTCTCTAACGCAGTTTCCAGATCGTGATGTCAGTTTAGGGCGCATTTCAAGTCTTTGAAATCATCAACGTTTGCATACTCTATGACGGGGAAAATGTTGCTTGGCAGCTCTTGTCATATTTTTTCGCTACTCCGTATGCATACAACGAGCGAACTAATACACGCCCACCGGATGAATTGGAGATTGAAAAAACTTGTAACATGTGCAACTTATGCGACGGTGTGTGATTTTTTTTGACTTGAGGTGGAAAGGGAGCATTTTTCGACAGAAAAAACGTTGCATGTGGTTGAAACGACCATTATTAGATAGTCGTACTCTCATAACACGTGCTAAATATATGACAGTATGTGTTGTTACGAAGAATTTTATTGCTTTTTAAGTAATGGATTTGTTACCTAAAAGGTAATTTTGCGCTATTGCTTTTAAAGTAATAAGGAAAAGTATTGCGTGTAGGGTGATTGACACAGATCGTTCGGTGTGGAACAATGGAGGGCCGAGTCTTCCATCGGGCATCATTCTACACGGATGGCTCAAAAATCGGGTCCTAGACTGGATCAAAGATCTACGGACCAAATATAAAGTCCAATATCTCTTTGGGAAAGCGGCCAACCGTCTTTCAAGCAGAGGTGTACATAATATATACCAACCTCGTAGTGAACTACGCATCATCACGGGACTCCTCACCGGACACTGCTTATGATTCAAGCCCAGTGACTAGGCTATCAATCAAGATGTGTTCGCAAAGGGATGTTTGAAGAAAATTTTGATTCCATTTCTTCACAAACACCATGCCGGCCATCAATTGAAGATTTCATTAGGATTCGAAGTTTCTTGGCGTACAATAATGATAAGCTACGTAATTCAAACAGTTGATTGGTAGAATCAGGAGATGCTTTCGAAAAGTCGACGTGAAGGCCGTACAACGCTTTTGTTTCGGCATCATGAAAAAACTTCGTCGGAAAGCCGGTAACAAACCTTTCTCAAATGTTCATTAATTTTTATTCGTTGATAATTTCAAGAGAAATAAGTCTCGGTTGAAAAAAATTCCAGAATTTCAGTTGTTTCCTGTCATCCCTACAGAATTTGCCTTTGTCTTACTTCATTCCAAAGAATATTACCATTGTTGGCGCGTGAGTGTTACTTTTACCGTCTCTGCTTGCCGACACATTTTAACGCATTAGATTAGCCAATTCAAAGCAAAAATTCCGCGGACATCGTCCGGTAAGAGCACGAATATCTAACGAACTGAATAATAATACATTTCGCGGGACAGAGAGGAACTGATCGGATATTTAGATGAAGATGAAAAAGTCGAAACAATTGCTACAGTTGATTACCCGAGAAAACGAAAGGAGAGAAAAAGGAAACAATAATCTAGGAACCGAAAGTAAAAGCAGATTGAGGTGGTTATAATACTAATAAACGTGCACGCTCTCGTGAAGCGCTCCAGTGTGACCCAAGGAGGGATTAAAGCTGGCCAGGGTTGAAACTGGTTAATTTTCCGCATACCCGTTTGAACGATAAACTCTTAATATCTACCTATCGCTGGAATGGCTCCTTTGGAAAATGCCTTTCAAAAAGTAGAATACAATTACGCGCAACCGTGAAAGACATAAAACAATGGAGTGCATGAGCTTATCGGACCATTCAGCTTGGACCATTCAGGAAATATATGCAAAGCAAAGGATCGCTTCTGCGATTCAATTCCCTTCCGGGCTTATCGTACTAAACTAACATAATCGAATTGAACTTCAACGAAAAGGTTCACTCTTTGTGCAGTTTATACTCCATACACGCGATGTACGGCAACAACAAATTCATTCGGATGTGAATTATCCATGCCAATGCAGTACCTCAGTCTCAACTTCCCAACCCACCCAAGAATTATGTAAATTCGTTCTGCTGAGGGGAAGCTTCGCTCGCAAATGATAGGAGAGGTGTTTGAACTATTATACTCACCGATGCGACGATCGTCAGATAGTAGCGCTGGATGCGTTCGTAATCCAAGGTTTTGACGACGGTGACCTGTTTGTTGGAGGTTCGAAAAAAGTAAGTAATTAAAAACGTATAAAATGTTAGTCATGAAACTAGGTTAAATTATTCTAATCATAAAGTTTTTTCGTTAGTTTTTTATGTAAACATAAATTGCGTCCGTAATGCGTTTATGGTACTTTCCCTTTAATAACATGTGGGTGCTGATGCAAAGTGCAGGGTTAGTAAACCAATTTCATTAAATCATATATATGCTTCAACGGGCAAAATTCTTTGAAACTCGAGCAATTTTGTTAAAGAACTTGCAATTTTTTCCAAGCCCAATGACTGACATTGAGAGACAAAATCAAATGGCATTCGGCGATTTTCTCGACGATTACCAATAATAACATCGTTTTCGCGTTTTCGAACTCAGGAAATGACTCTTTGCTCATTGGATATCTGTTGTAAATTGCTTACTTCATTATTGTCCGACCCCAGTCATACTAAAATCCATATTCTATCGGACTATCTTGAAGCTGTCACAACGATGACAGGTTTCTATTAAAACTAATGTTCGATAATTGACTTGAGTTTTTTATCCCTTAGCTCCGTTGACCGACCTTTTCTAGCGCGTGTGCGGCTTTATTCAACAGTTTAGACAATATAGAAACAACTTACACCGTTGACCGGTGGTTGGAAGATTTGTGTTAATTGAAAATTTATTGAGCTCCGATAGCCTCGATTATGACACGGACCGGCTTTTATCTTAATCTTTCCGGGACGGTCGACACAGATATGGGTTGCCAGCAGCAGCCGCCGATCGTTAGAAGAAAGAATCAAATGCGCACCAATGGTGGGTCTTTTGCATCCGCCCACCAACACACTGCTGGCTGATTCTAGGCAGCCTTACCACCGTTCCTAATAGCCTCCAAACCTAGAAAAATCGTGCCAACTGTGCCTGTGATTGCAAAACAGAGCACACCGTCGCCTGTCTGACTTTTTACGTTGGCTGCTTCCCGATTTTCCGCCTAAGTTGTTTGCTTGTATGGTCTAAGTTTTGATGTGTGATACCGGCTTTCTAGAGCTCTCACACTTCGATGGTGGTGTTCTCAGCGGCAGTCAGGTGTACAGACATAGTGGTGAAACTTTAGATTCAATTATTTTCCGTTTTATGTTTCTACTTGACGCCGCGGCCGCTGCACGCCGTCGATTCGAGTGGCGAAGAATAAAACTGCTTAGCCTCCTCACGTTTTTACGTTATGCCTCGGGTTGCCGATTGGCAGCTTGACACATTCACCGATATTTTGAATTGCAAACCGAACGCGATTGGTTGCTAAAACTATTATGGTGGGTTTATCTCTTAGTGAATTGGTGTACAGTTTTGCTCGCCTCTGCGTAAAATAAGTCTTTTTTTTCTCGGTCAAAAATTTCGTTGCTGCAATCTTTGCAGTGATTCATATTCTTATTCTTACTATAACTGCTCCATTGATGAGTGAATTAAAAGGTATATTTAATCTAGAAACCATGAATTCACAGGACTACAACTGTAGTTTTTCATCAAATCGTGAATGATGTTAGTTCCATGGATTGGAATGTTTTGAGGAAAGTCCATGATTTACCACTGTAAAGTCTATTCGAAAAAAAATATATCAAAATATCCAAAATATTTTCACACCATTTCTGGAACAATGGTAGAACGATTATCTTCAATAAACAGAAAGGATTCTTATCACAAGCACAACTCTTGTCAGTACGCTTGAAGAGTGAAGGAATTTCACGTTGTTGTGAGATGAAAACACCGATTTTGCGGGAGCTTAACCCTATTGTAAAATATATACAGGGTCCGGCAATTGAACTGCTACATTACAGGGTGTCACCGTGAAAGTGGTACACACATTTGTGTGTCTATTTTCGCATCGGGAGGCCTACCCTGTTAATCAGCTGTATTTGTTTCGATTGCTACACATGTTTATAGTTCAAATGTAAGTGACATAGGTAGAGTTTTACTTTTCCAGAGAAAAATTGCAATGGATTAAAGTAGAGCACTTTTGCGCAGCGCTGGCGAGCACCTGGTGCTCACGAAATCTCACATGCTACTTGGTTTTGCGGATGACATCGATATCATCGTGAACGGTCCGTTAGCCAACAAAGTAAAGTAAAAGTAACTAAATTAGAGCACAAAAATTGTATCTTTGTGGAATGAACAACATATGGTACAAATCAGGAGGAAGAGGCATGGTGGCGTCACACGCCCGCGATAGCATGGCAACTAGTTGGTCAGCAGTCGGGCGGAGCCAACTGCCCCCCCTCGCGCTCTCTTCTCATTACCTCTTGAAATACCTCGGCATTGAAGTGCGACGTCTTCCACCCGCGGACGGTCAGAGTGTTGGCTCTACCCGTCGCTTGAGCCTGATGTCTATTGCTACTGAAGACGCATGATGCTCACAACATATTTGTTTCAGATGAACTGTTTACGTTGGAGGCTTTTTTGAATAAGCAGAATGATCGTGTGTAGGGATCATGTCTCCGTGATATTTTAGTCGATAAAAAATAAATGGAACGATTCCAGAATGCTTCAGCTGTGATGGTTTGGGTAGCAATATCCAACAGAGGAAAGTTGCCAGGGGTATGGAAATTATTAAAGAATACTATCTACAACACTTCATTAAACACCACTTGCTGCATTGTGCCACAGAATTACTTAGAGGAGAAAGTTTCTTCTTTCAACAAGATGTAGCGGCAGCGCAAAAGGCATTGGTTGTTCAGAAGTGGTGCAACGAAAATTTACCGTGTTTTATCATAATCTCTCAAAAATTTGAATTTAAGTGATTCAGCTGTAATTTTACTACTCATGATAATAAAACAGAACCAGAGAAGAAACACTTATATGTTTTAATTTTATGGTAAAAAATAAAGTGCATCACTTTCACGGTCACACGAAACTGCATTGAAAAAACCCTCGTCGCTTTATTTACATTGTGTTCATCGGAGGAGAAGAACGTATGAATAATTACTTTTGTGCAGGCTTTTGGAAATGACTGTATATCCACGACAGGAAGTTTTCAACTAATTCGGCTTGCATTGTGTGGCACAGCTCTCCCTGTTCCCCGTGCATTCGGTACATAACCCGACAGCCACTGACGACAGCACACACATGCAATGCCAAACGGGCTGTTATATTTCATCTCTTTATGATTCGCGTAGGAAAGCTCGTACCTCAACTTATGATACGAACAAATCCTAGCTGATTTTTATTTTTATCAAGAATGTCAGTTCACGCCCATTGCTTCGGAATTTTCAATCTGTCTTTTAGGAATTGAACCTTGAAACTTTATATAAAAATAAAAGTGACAATTGCACATATTATTTTTTTTATTAGCCTAGTTTAAATAAAGAAGCCGTAACCATTTATTGTTTTATTGAATTCAGCAAAGTTTTTGTTTGGGTTACAAATTTGCGTCATGAATAAACGCTGATATGTTATACCTAGCCAGGCTTGGTATTCTCCTGAATATGTAAAAAAGCAGAGTGAATATTCACCGTTTACTCCTTGTCTAGCATGAGCGCAACTTGTAGCTTTGCACTGCATTTTTTTCTCTTTTGTGCTATGTTTTTTTCTTGTTCGCAGAAAAACTAACACACTTATTACTTACACCACAGCTGAGCAAAACAAGAGTGATGCATCACTCTAGTGTAAATACACAGAAGAAGGCCGTGGTGTGCACTGCTGAGATGAATTCGATAGCATTCGAAGAGCAAACGTGTGTGACGGACGGCTGGATTTTTTTTTTCAATTTCAACATGCAATTCAAAGCAAACAAAGCAATTTTCTTTTCTATCTGGATGCTCTCCAGGTTCTCCAGGCTCTCTGGAATACACAGTGAAATCACTCGCAGTGAACTTTGTTGTCCTTTCGTGTGAGAAAGCTCACACTAGTGTTTATTATTTCTCTGGAGAGATGTTTCAGATTCCACCGAGTTTTTTTTGCATGTTCTTCAGATACACACGATTCGCTTCATTCTCCAAGCAAGTGCGTCGCTTTGCTCACCAGTGTTAAAGCAGATGTTTTCGCAGTGAAAGATACTCTCCTTCACGGTAGTGTTCCTCTGAAAAAAAAAGCCGGTACCTAACTTTTCACAATAGGAACACATAAACTAATTTCAATGCGGGATTTCAGATAGATATTATAGAACATTCGGACAAAGTGGGATTCAATTCGGAAATTTTATAAATTTCGGCACTTTTATTCTACTGTTTGTATACTTGATATAAAAAATAAATATTTTTGTATAAGCGCCTGACCATCAGCAATACGTTTTTGTATCTGCTTCAAAAACAGTTAATCTTAATTTTATTATTTGTAAACGATATAATTTGTTATACCATTTGTAGTACTACATGCATTTGTACGTTCAGGCATTGTACTTACACTACCAGCCATAAGTTTGGAATCGCTTTACTGAGTATTTCAACACCCAGTTCTAGTATTGCAGCCTCCTTCCAACAAGTTTTGCATCACCTGGAATCAGGGCTCTACATTTTCGAAACAACATAATGAAATTAAATATTTCGCGCTTCGAATCGAACTTGGTTACTTTCGGCTACTGTCATCGAATCACTTGTATCTCTCTTTGCCGTCTGTTGATCATCGGATCATTTCAAATGAAACTGATGACTAATTCAATTGACGGATAGAGTGACGGAGAGAGACTGACTTTGTCTTTTCCTTCAGCGTCTCAATTGAAATTAGCACCGCATCGCGTCGTTTGATGATGCTTTTCTAGTACCACAAGCCGTAGTTAGAGAGGCAATGGCAACCAATTAATACGTCACGCAAGTAATCCTTATATTTCTGATTTTTTTTTTCGCTGTTGATCACTGGCGAACCGTAAACACTTGGAGTTGGGGAATTGGTGTTGGGGTCCTCCGGTTTATATCGTCACGATTTTCTTTTCTTCCTCTTTCCTATATATGCGTGAAATCATGTGAGAGTGACGGTGATAATCTCCGCTTTCAATTGAAAATCATTGCTTTCATTTTCAAGCCCTTCAGTTGTCAAAATCGGAGCAAGAGCTTTGGAGTAGTTTCCAAGTAACTAACGAAGTGCTCGAAAATGATACAAACGCTTTTCAATTGGAAACGACGGGTCAAAGCGCCTCAATAACCTGATAATTGTCAATTGAAAATGACTTTGTCAGGCTCTGTCTGAAATTGGCATATATCTCGTGTTTATTCAGTAAAGTTGTTCAGAAAGTCGCGGGTTCCTGGATAGCGGATCGTAAAGTACCGGATCCCACCGCTTTGCGACACTAGGGTGTACAGAATTCCTCGTACTTCAACCTCAACTTATCCCGCGATTCTTACTTCCTAGAAAGTTACGCCTTCGGCCCGTGCCACCCGTGGTGGAAATATTCTAGCTTCGTGAGAATTATTAAAAGACGCCGCTAGCCACATTGCACAAAACCTATCAATTCGGGGTCACTTTGGATCAGTCTATACTTACATATGTACAGTCCCATGCTACATATTTTATCTTGCTCAAATGAAAGCACTTCTTCAGCATGAACACAACAAACTGTAAATCTATCATTAAAAAGAAATCGAAAACAAAATTATTGAAATTGCATATTTTCTCTGAGAAGTTGTGGTCTTATCGCCAAATAAAGCTGTCCATTAACATAAAGGCAATGATCTTCTGAAAAAGTTTATTGAAGATCGCAGTTCTCTAAGTAGTTGAATTCACGAGATAAATTAAGATAGAATACACTACATAGAGTTACATAAATCGGCCTATTTTAGGTGATGATGCTAAACTTTTCGGATTGCTACAATATTTTAACTGGGTGTGAAGCGATTCCAAACTTATGGCGGATAGTGTAAATTCACTGAATCTAAGTTACAGCAACAATCATCACTTCTGTCAACTATAAAAAGAAAAGTCGGGAAGCTTCGACAAATCTTGATCTACCATCGCTGGTTAAAGCAGTAAAATTTGGCTAATGAGATCTATTTAAACAATCTATCAACAAATATCGTTCTGTTTGAATGGAATTTAAAGCGCAGATGTCAATGTCTACGGCTTTGTCGATGGTTTTATTCAGATGTGCAAATCAAAATGGCGAGCAAAGAGCACAGAATTCTTAGTCAGGTAATATATATTTGAATAGTCCTAAGATCATGTTGGTTACAGGATGACTATGTTATAACATTTGCAATATATGCTGTACAGCACCCTACTGACAGCTCAAGAGGCTTTCCGCAATAGGGTCTGAAATGTTAAGCTCGTTATTCGACCAACTTTGGCTAAACGAAAAAAAAAGAAACCAAACAAACTCGCAAAACAGAATCGCATCGAACCCAATTACCCCTAACGACCATCAGTCATAATTACCTGTCCTTGGTGTGGATATGCAATCGTGAACACTCCGTAACCATCGGCCGCTGTCAACGTATTGGGGGCGATGTCCGAGATGCTTTGCTGGGAGCCCTTGACGACGAAGTACTCCACCAGGCCGTTGACACCGGCGTCCTTGTCCTGGGCCTGGATGCTTCGGAAGATGGTCGTTCCGACCGGGGTGGACTGTGTGCGGCGGGAGGAAAGAAATTAAAATAAACATTATAAATCACGTTGCTGTTTTCAATAATAATAATACTCAGTTGAGGAGAAAAAATATCAGAAAAATTTCTTTATTTGCTCCGTCGAACCCGTCGGTTTTCTCTAGTGGCTGAAATAAATTGCACTAAAGTGAACCCCCATAGGGTTCTGAGAGACGGTGAAAACGAGCAAATCATCATCAGCATCAGCATCATCATCATCATCAGCTGCACATTCTGTCGGTCGTGGCTGCTGGAAGCACTTTTCACTCAGCAAAACGCTATACTCATTCCTACGCCGTTGCCAGTGCTCATCATAACCCATAGATGCACCCATCTATCCCAATTAATCATTTTACGCTGCATAATTTCTGCAGGGGATTATGCAAACAATTTTTCCAGCAAGTCATTGTACCTTCGCTAGCAAGTGGGGTAACGCTGGTGTAATAGCTGGCAGGCGGACAGGAGATGTGACGACACGGTTGGAATGTTCGACTGTTGCACGTAGAGCAAACGACTCAGTGCAAATAGGCCACATTCGATTGCCAATGGAGTGAAGTTAGTTTAGTTGGTAATTGGAACACGTATCATGTTTCTGAATTTCTCTTCAACATAGTGCAAAATCAGGTAGCTGCTGTTTTGTACTACTCAAGTGTCGGGACGAGTGCAACATGAATTCTTGATCGGTTGAGGAGAGTTAGTGTTAGTAGAGGATCGTAGCACTGCACCGCATTTGATTTATAATGTTTTGTACACAGTTTTCTTATTTTTATGTATCAGCTGAAAGAGTATAATTTCCTGATCAAAACGTAATTTTTAAAAAATGTTCATCGTTGTCCTTCGATTTTTAAATGAAGACAGAAAAACTGCTCGAAAAGTGTTAGCTGACAGTTGATACATGAACGAATTGACATTTAACGTATTTCGAGCAGTTTTGAATTCTTCATTCAAAAATCGAAGGACAACGATGAACATTTGTAAAAAATCACATTTTGCTCACAAACCGCTTGTTTCTGATGATAGGTAAGGGGTGAAATCTTAAAAAGCAAAAAAAAAATAAATTGGACATTGATTATTTTTACTTAATTCGAACATGTCCCATATATGCTAGAAGTGACATAAATGGTAACAAATATACCAGAAGGGATGGTAACGGTAAAATTTCGGAATACAAATTAAATACGAACACCAGGAAATTAAAATTCCGGATAATCGAGTCCAAAGTTCCGGATAATCGAATTCCCGATAATTAAATCTTCCGGATAATCGAGTCTCCGGATAACCGAGTTCGACCTGTACATACAAAAAATGGCGGTTGAGGTAATTTTGATATTCAAGATGGCGGATGGCAATATAATACAAAGCATTAGGCCTCGTTCAGACTACGCCGCATATCACCTGACATCGTTAGACGGTATCGGATATCACTTCGGGTGTTCACACTACAGTGAGATGATGAGGTTTGACATTTGCTTTGGTAATTTAAAAGGGAAGCAAACAAAGCAGGTCAAAGCAAAAACAAGAAAACAAGAGCAATGCAATTAGGATAGAGATGTCAACTAGTTGGCTCGCAGTAACGCGAGTTCTCATATGTAATTATCAGAATGTGCGGGATGACAAAAACAAAAATGTTTCCTTCCTTCTTTTTCGCACACATCGCGAATTGCGAAATTTGTAGGGTTGCGTCAAATGTCTTTTGACCGTGTTGCCAATCTGGTTTTTATTGGTTTTCGACACGATATCCGCGATATCATGTAGCCGAGGGTATAAGAGTTTAACTTTCAGAGTAAAAAGGTTTTGACTTATGAATTACCCTGATGCGGAGATATTGCGGACATTTTCAACGAAATATCAGAATACTTTAATACTACTTTCCTCATTAGATTCGCTTTGCGAGTGTTTAAAGCTTGAGTCATGTAATATTTGAACTCACTGTTAATTTTACTGCAGTGCTTCTAGTGTTCGGGACCTAATATATTTTAACAGTTGTTTTGGAACATTACAATCAACCTATAGAATTGTTGGATTGATAGAACAAGAGAGTAAAGCTAACGGTTCTGTAGGTTAGGTTTATTGAAACGTTTATTTATGTCACTCTACCGTTACAGTCACTCGCACCTGACATGTATCTGTCATTTTGATTTTGCTGATTATCTTAAACATATTTTAATATGTACGCGATGCATAAAAGTTTAACGAGTAAATCTTTTCGACATTTTTCTATCAATTATGCATTGTATTCATCCCCTGTTTACGTAACAAAGTATAGGCAATTACCGTGAATCACCTTGAACGGATGGAAAATAAGCGCTAAAACAACGCAGCTTCCCAATGGTGTCTATTCCTAACATGCTAACGTACATGCGAGGGAGAGTTCACTCATGAATGAGCATTTAATTTATGGAAAACGATTAGCTTTCACGACTTCTGACACTTGGCGCTTTTTGTGCTTTTCTGTGGGGTGGATAATTTCCTTGCCTGACGATGCAGGCAGGTGTTCGGGAAAGTAACACACGCAATCTCCACAAATCACGCAGTTGACCTGCAGTTGGTCAGAGCATTCCCCCAGAGTTTATGTTTGATACACATTGATACGAGATATCTTGTAAATTAGTTTTCATGTAGGTCCGGTTCGACATCCGCATACACAGGTGAGCCGCATGCCTACGGGTTCGCATACCGAGGAAACGCTGGCAGTTGGTTTGTAAATGTGAAGGTATGACCTATCCGAAAGCACACACGTAAGCTTCAGCTTGCCGAACAAAGATCCTCCTTCCACTCCGTTGCATTGAAAAGAAAAAGAAAAATACAACACGCGAGAGTGTACAGACTCCCTGCCTCCACAGTTCCAAATCTACTGTTTGTACTTCGAACGCCGATTTGATCAGACTTAGTGTAAAATCATGTCCAGTGCACTTTACGTTGTGCTTCTACCGGCAACGTAAATCCGATTTATTATGGTTGTGGCGAGACAGATAGGCTTGAACGATTGGAATATGATTGCAGCAATGAAATTCTTGAAATCAATCTGCCAGCGAATGTAAACCTGATGGCAACAATTTCCAGGTTTACAACACGAGAGCTGCACACTGCAAGGTAATTCATTTTTCGACTACTCGAACGTGAGTAATGGCACCGTGATTTATCAGAAAATAGCGTCGTTCGCTCTTCCACGTTAAGGCGCGCGGAAGGATCGTCAACGTGAGGAGATACGAAGCCGCCATAAGTCACCTGCTATCTGCACGAATCGACACAGTCTCAAATGTTTCGCGTACCGTTTTCGCTTCCAATGATCCCATTTTCTATACCTGACGCTGCTCAAATCCAGTCGAAATGACTCTGCTGGGAAAATTCAAACATTTAGCTGAAAGCTGACTGCAGGGACTGCGATGCTGGTTCAAGCTGGCAACCGGTACGGCAACAAGCAACCGGTAAGCTATAGGCATTTCCCCTCCCCAATCACCGCCCAATCACCGGTGAATGTGAACGTTGTGCTGAAATGAAGAGCCGATTAGGCGGTCTCAATAGAGGCGGCATATTCAGCAACATACATATAGCCCAGAAAGTCGGCGAGGGAAATGAGCTCCGATGAATTATTTATAGCCGTTTTTAGGGAGGTTTGCAGCAGGTTGCACACCGCACGGAGAGTATTTCCTCGGAGCATAGAAAGTCCCGGTTCCGCGGGGTCGTGATAGAGTGTACGATGTGTGACCCATAATGACACTGCTATAATTCTTTCCTTGTCCATCCTTCCTCGAAGCCCTGACTGCAATCGGGCTAGAAGTAATTGGGAACAAAGTGAAAGGTTCCCGTATGGGACCGATTTGGAAAGCCGCAGTTGCTTGGCAAAACAAAACAAACCCGATCGACGCCGGGAAATGATTCTATAAGGAAAGCCGAGAATTGACGTGGAAATGTGTGATCATGGGAGCGAAGGTCAACAGTTACAGTCACAGGCAGAAATTTGTCAGCAACGTTGCTGGTCGTGTTTTAAATTTGCTCGTTCTGATTTATAGTTCTGTCATACAATGCGTCCGAGAGACTATCATTATCATATGATCTAGACCGCTTGGAAAGTATTAGAACTACTATGTTCTGGCTCAATTGTCGGCAACTCTCATAGACAGAAATTGCATTCCTTGTACGTCACATTGCGTTACACTTCTGCCCACGGTCAGATCATGATACAAGTTCACAACCTCATTAGGACGCCCATTCAGGATCGTGATAAATGATGAAAGGTTCGCTGATTACACAGCCCGACTGCTGCTATGCAGATTGGAGGGAGAATGAGTAGCGAAAGTCTCATTTATTCATTTCTAGTCAGTTGTTGTTAAATCTGCCTCATCAACCTGATTCATTGCTGCCAAGTTATTCATATGTATCGTCTTGGTTTCGTGCATACCTATCATTACAATCCCGCAGTGAGGAAAGCTGTCAGAATTCCGTCTTGCAATCATACACTGCTTGTTGAGGTTAGTAATATTTTTTTTTCTTGCAAAAGAAAACCATCTAACATTGACTGTACTGGCTGAACTTTCGATACGAGCAAAATGGTTGCTGCATGGTTGCCATCTTCTGTGTCATCCACTGACAAGTTAGGTTAGAATAAAGTAAAAGAAGCATACTTGGTGCTGTAAAACTATCGTGCAGAACATCATTTGATCTAGTATGATTAATGAGGCAATAGCAACGCATGTACTGACTAACTACGGCAGAAAAGAGTGAAATTAGAGCTGAAGATTAACGACCTATCCAGCTAGACGTTTTAATCACCTCAGTCTGTAGTTAAATATTCAACGAACTAGACCACAAGACACAAGATGCCTTAGTTTCGAAGTGCAACTAGATCTAAACTATTTTAATGCTTAGTGTTAAGGATTCAAATCAACCTTAAGGCGAGGGAAATAATACTTTGATTTTTCAAAATAGTAAAAAAAAAAAAAAAACAGCTAAACATGCGTGATAAGAAAGGCAATGTTATGCAATACGATAACGCTGGAACAAAATTTCTACATTCATTTTTATTATAACTATTTACTCACAGAAAGTGTTGAAGTAAATGATACCTAACCCTAACGAAATTTTTAATTTAAAAAAAAAAACAATCCTAAAAAAATTAACTTTTTAGGCCATCATTAGAGCGATAGTCAGAAACTGGAAAAAGTTGAACTCGTGAAAGTTAAAAAATTATGGGCTTCAGTTGGCGAACGCTATCAATCAACCAATTTGTTTGCGAAACACTAACTGTTGAGCCGACTTGCTATATTACGCGATTTTGCGAAAAATAAGATATGCTCGTGAGGTCTATGGCATTGGTAGCAAATCGCAGTGGTGTATTTCTGTGATGCTAAGAAGCATTTTATTCCAAACATGAATGATGCCAATACATAATGGAGTCCGTCAAAGTATACCCGATCAGAAGAGCATAACTAAAAAATTACAAAATTCTATCAACGTGAGATACATATAACATATTTTGATACAATTTTGTATTTTTCCATATAATTTTGATTACAAAACTGAATCTGAATGAGTTATAATAACAAAACGTGATATGAAGTAGTTCTGAAACAAGTCTAACTAATTTTTCGTTTTTATCAAAACCTGTTGTTTCTGTTTTGTTGTTATATTGTTCTATATACTATCTTATTTTGTTAGAAAGCTAATATATTAGTAACAAATTTTGATATGTGTTTGATATTAGTAGAATCATTTCTGTTATAATTTCTGTTATTTTAACACCTAACGGGACCAAATTGAAAACACAGCCTGTAAGGTTTTTCCCGTAACAAACTAACAACTTCTGTTACATTTTTGTTTTTTCTTTCTGATCGGGTACTTTCAGAGTATTCAGTGTACTGTAAGTGTAGCTCAAGTAAGGCGTACCTGCGCAAAAGAAAACTTCCGGGTAACAGCAGAAGCATCCGCAGTGTCAGTGTTCATTCTCTAAGTAGCATTTTTCTATGTGAGATAAAAAAAGCACGTGAAACAATCTTTTTTATGATCTACCCTGCATCAGAACTCAAATATATCATGAACGAGTATGTGGCATAACTCCAATTTCGGTCCTCTACCAGGCGCGGAGCGAATCAACAATCCAGCAGAAATCAGAAAATCAAACAACCAATTCGATTCGACATCACAATCGAGCAAATGAAAATGTTGTGTTCTGCACCTTACTTCCTAGGTTCGTGTTCTGCTTGCGGTCTCGTAGCCCCGCAAAACGGCCTCTTTCGTCAACCGCACTCCGATCCTGGCCCTGCCGTCTATACAAACAAGTAAAAAGCATCTGGAATCTTGGGTGTGCTGCGGCCCTTCCATTTGCCGCATGACCCTTCCCAAACGTCTTCTGTGACCATCTCGTTCTAATTCGAGTGTCATGCATGCCAGTCAGCCTCCGCGCATAACTGTAACCCTGTCGGTTGCTTCGATGCTGGTCATGTTTACTTTTTTGCTACCACCCCCGCTTACCAGCACCCAGGCCGGTATGTCCGGTATTAACGGTTTTAGTTGATCTGGACTGGTTGCTCAGCAGCTGCTGTCCCATGCAAAGCATTCCAGCTTACAACCAGCCCTGAGATACAGAGCGTACTTTGATTGCAACAATGGGTGTGAAGAATTTAGGCCGGCTAGAATGGCTTCTTTGGCAGTCGGTTGCCGTTAAGGCGGAGTGTCCCATGTTTCTCGAACAGCAATGAGATATAATTTACCAAATAGTTTCTGTTACGATCACTATCACTATGAAATAGTAATTATTATCAAAAACCAAAAATGAAAGATACCATAAAAAAGAGGTTTGTCGCCGAGCGACGTGAGGAAGTAGTTCTATCAACTCAGCATACGAAAATACGGGTCCTACTTTTGAGGACAGTTTACGTTCACCGACGTCAAAGTGTTTTAAATATCATATTCAGTCGAATAACCTATATCTTTAATTACTCGTGTTTTCTTGGCAAAGCGATATGACGAACTCCTTAAAGACATTTTCGTTTAGGTACCATTGTTTTGTCGTTTCACTGAGATAACGGGGACTAAACGTGTAATTCGTTTAGTGTAAAAATCAGTCCAACAACAAATTTCCGAGTTTGGTAAAGTACCAAATTTCGGAATTCTAAATCTATTCTACCGATACCTCGTTAAACAATTGGAAAAACAACCTTCACCGAGATTCCGAAAAACAAAACTGTCAAAATAACGTGTACTGGCAGGTCAGCTGGTATTTTTGTATTTGGTATTTCTGCAAGAGAATATACAACCAAGAACCGCAATGCATGTGTTTTCGAGCCTTCACTCATTGCATTTGTATTGATGCAGCAACGATCAGGTTCATTTTTGTACCCTTTATTCATGCATAAGCAGAATCTCATCGGTCAACCTCAAAGCCCCCCCCCCCCCTTCTAAAGTAGAGAAGGATGTCAAATCATCGTAGAAACATTTCTTGTACTCTAAAATCCTCACATTTTAAATTTGATTCCATCAGCCCAATTGATTCTGAAGTTATGTACTGCCGTTCCGAGCATAGTTGTCCCATGTTCTACACAAACCGTATGCACGCTGGGACAACTATGCTTGGAACGGCAGTGTGGAAATTTGTGTTTTATTTGTATGGGAGCCCTTTCTTTCTGAATAAGGAGGGGCTCAAAACCACCATAAAACATGTCTGGTCTTTTAAAATTTCCTCTTGTCAAATGTGGTTCCATTTGCTAGATTATTTCTCGAGTTAAATAAAAATTTGTGTTTCATTTGTATGAGTGCCCTCCCCTTCAAAAAAAGAAGGAAGCTGTCTCGATCTACCACCTAAAATTATAAAGATTCATTCCTTGTAAAGCAGTCGTACCAGAAGCTTTTTACTTCCTATATTTCAAACATCACACTATAAAAATATTCTGTTCGTGCAGGGCATTGTTTTTTGGAATCTGCTACCTATCGAGCTCAAAATCATACGATCCTTGAATGGGTTCCGTCGTGAATGTACAGCATGGTTCAATAATGGGAGAAGTTAAAAAAATAATACTTAGGAAATTTTCGTTACCATAAGTAATTCTACTATAAAGTATCGAATTGTAGTAAATTAAAAGGTTTTTCCTTACACTACAAAGTTTGTGAACAAATAAGTAAATAAAATAAATAAATAAAAATAAATATTTCTTGCTTCCCAAAATCTCCACATTTTAAATATAGCTCCATTTACTTGATTTGTTCTCGAAGTTTGCAGAGACTTGTGTTTCATTTATATGAAACCCCTCCCTTTCAGAGACGGAATGATTGTCGAACCACCATAGAAATACTGAAAACCGGACTCCAACTTATTTTTATTATATAACATTTCGAAAAGATAGTCAGAAGAACTGTTGGTGCAAACAATACTTATAACTGAGAGAAGACAGAAAGGCAATAAATTTCAACGAATACCTTCGAAATTATCATTTCTTGCTCGTTGCGAAAGTTATTTTTCATCAAAATACACGAAAACGACTTAGAATTTTTTTATAATTTTGGTGTGTGAAATTAACCTGCCTGAGATATCTTCCTCAGCCTCTAGGTGACCCTCTGCTTACGAAAATATCGATAGTATATCGAGATTGTGTTTATATCTCGCTCTGTCTCTCTCCCTTTCTTCCTTTCTCTCTCTCTCTCCCTTTCTCCCTTTCTCTCTATCTCTCTCTCGCTCTCTCTTTCTTACTCTCTTTCTCTCTCTACCGCTCTTCCTCCTCCTCATGCCAGTATTTTTGCCTTTCTCCTAGAAAGGTATAGCAATCACTTGCAAAACCGAAAGTATAAAAATGCTCCAAAGGGCCGAATGGCATATATCACTTGACTCAGCTCGACGAGCTGAGCATTTTCTGTATGTATGTGTGTGTGTATGTGTGTGTGTATGTGCAGATTTTTATTCTCACTCACTTTTCTCAGAGATGGCTGGACCGATTTTCATGAAATTAATTGCAAATGAAAGGTCTCGTTGTCCCATAAGACCCTATAAAATTTCATTGTAATCGGATTTTAAGTTTAGAGGTTATGTATCAAAATGTAAACATCATGAAACATCATTATCTCAAAAACTACACAACCGATTTGAACATTGATTTCAAATGAACGGGCTACCTAAAAAACCCTTAACTTTTGTATTTCATAAAGATTGAACTTGTGGTTCAAAAGTTATGACAGGAAACGTGTTTTGAAGACTACTTAATCTCACTCATGTTTCTCAGAGATGGCTGAACCGATTTTCATAAAATCAGTGTCAAATGGAAGGTCTTGTTGCCCCATAAGATTCTATTGACTTGTTTTGCAATCAGACTATTACTTTGCCTGTTATGTTTAAAAATGTGAAATCCAGCGTTGAAAAGGAAAGCGTTGAAAACTCACTTTTCTCAGAGACGGCTGACCCGATTTCCACAAAATTAGTGTCAACCAATAAGTCTAGCTGCCTCGTAACTCCCTATTGAATTTTACTGTAATCGGACTGTAACTTCGTCTGTAAAGTACCAAAATGTGAAAATCATGAAACTTCATTATCTCAGAAACTACACAACCGATTTGATCAATATTATTATCAGTAGAGCGGGCTAGTTAAGGGTTAACTAATGAATTATGATTGAACCTGTGGTTTCAAAGTTTGGCTGCCCTATACGTTCCTATTTCATTTGATTATAATTGAACTTAAGCCACCGTTATGTATTAAATTGTTAATAAAACAACGAATGTCTATTATTTCAAAGATTACATGACTTATTTGAACATAACTAGTGTCATACGAACGAGTCATCTCTCAAATTTACAAATAACAAACTTCATAACAATTTGATATGTGGCTCAAAAGTTATGTAAAGAAAAGGAATTCAAAGGCTATTTAAAACTATACCTGCTTTGATTGATATATGTGGTCTCCATATAACTTAAATGTGGTTTTGTACTATTTGAACGTTCCAAATTCATTGCTTCCTTGCGATGTGTTTAAAGTCTGCAAATGCACGACGAATCGGCCATAGTATATGATCAAAGTCAAAAGACAAATCGTTTGAAATGATTGGTTTTATCGAAATTACAACATCCTCGACTTTTGGCTTCTGTACATCGCCCTAATTCTGAATATATTCATATTGGGTGGTATTCGGTCATTTTCAGCAAATTTTCTGGCATCAATCTGACACCGGAAATACTCATATTTGGAGGTATTTAGTTATTTTGGTTGTTTTCCAGAAACTAACAGTGGTCGTCTTTATATTCAAAATGGTGTCAAGGATCAATGTTTGATTTCTATGCATCATCTCGATTACGGAAATATACATGTTGAGTATTATTTGGTCATTTTCGGCTGTTTCCTATAAGTTGCCATTTAGCGATTCAAAATGATGCCTGAGGTCAATTGTTAGCTCATTGCATCGATCTGGTTCCAGAGATACTCATATTGGATGGTATTTGGTTATTTAAGGCTGTTTTTCACAAACCGAAAGTCGCCATCTTGGATTTCGAAATGATATTTAAGATAATTTCTGGCCTCTGAGCGTCATTCTGGTTGAAGAAACACCCACATTGGGTGTAATTCGATCATTTGCTTCCATAAGAGGGAGGGGCGTCGAACCATTATGGACATATTTATTACCCTTTAAAACATCCACATGCCAAATTCGGTTTCATTTGCTTGGTTTGTTCTTGAGTTGTGCAGAAATGTATGTTTCAATTGTATTGGACCCCTCCTTTCCAGAAGAGGGAGGGGTCTCAAACTATCATAGGAACCTTTATCGGGACCAAAAACCCCTACATACAAATTTTCACGTCGATCGATTCGGGAGTTTTCGAGCCTATATGGATCAAACAGACAGACAGACCAAACTGCATTTTTATACGTATAGATTACAACATCAATATTTTATAACCTAAAGAGTGAATATTTATTTATTGGATTGAAGCGTTCATGTAAATTTTTTTTTTACAAATAAAAGTTTGAATGAGAAAGGCTGGGTCTGACCGCTAGGTGGATTAATTTGGGTTTTGTTTTGTTTATGCATGCTTATTAAAGTTTTGTTCAACATGGCTTCGAAACAGCTCAAACCGGAAAAAAATGAAAGATTATAGCTATGCAACCATTCCTGTGAATTCCGGTGTCCCTAGCCATTATTAAAGCGCAACAAACCACCCCCCCCCCCTTCCCCAAATTCCAATGATAACGTTAATCGTGCGCCTCCTTTCGTTGTTGAATCGATGGAAACGCAAGTACATTGTTCTAAAAAATATGATTAAGCGCACATTTACCTGTAATCATATTTTGGGGTGAACCAAATTCTCGGTTAAATCCAGCATCTATTTTTTTTATCTTTGCAGATAGAGCTAAACGATGTTCTACAATGTTGTAGCCCTGTCAATTTTGTGCAACTTTGTAGGAAAAAGTTTATCTCTATCTTTCAAAATAACCGATTCACAAGATTCAATCACAATTTTCAATCACAAGAAAAAACTACGGGTGCGCCCTTAATTTTTTTTTTCGAACTAAATTTCTATTTTCAACAACGGTTTTTTACCCGTTAACACGCAAGTTCATTAAGCAAACAGTATGTGAAGTAGGCACAGCGTATGTGCCTTTGTTGAGGTTAAGGATAACCCGTATGTGAAGTAGGCACAGACAGCGAAAAATAAGCGAACTGGAAATATGATACAGACTTATTTTTCGCTTTCCCTACTTCACATACTGTCTGCTTCATAAACTTGCGCCCTTAAAGCCTAAACCGGAAAATATGAAAGATTATAGCTATTCAATCATTCCCCTAGCTATTATCAAAACGCGAGAAAAGCTCCTACCCACTCCAACGAGAACGTTAATCGTGCGCCTCCATTCACTGTTGAATCGATGGAGACGCCAAGTACATCGTTCTAGGGATCGAGTTTAGGGGGAAACTTAGATCTAAAGCTCGATAGTAGTATTCCAGAGAAAAATTTTCGAAGAAATCCAGCATTCAAGTTTCTTATCTTTGCAGATAGAGCTAAACGATGTGTCGTTAATTTCAAATAACTTTGTAACAAAAGTTTTTTCTATCTTTCAAAAGAACCGATTTAGAGTTATAACTTTATAATTCATAAATCATGATAAAGTGACAATGGAACAATTTTTTGCCGTTATGAATTTATTGTACGAAAAAAACCAACAGATCAAGTTAAAAGCTACAGTTTAACTTAAGAAAGTGTGAAGGTATGTTTTGAACTTCACAAGTGTACAGCTTGCGGGTTTGGATGAAGAATCAGCGCATTATACGGATTAAGAAGTACTCGGCCTAGAAAGGTCTGGAAATTCAATGGAAGTTTTTTGAATGTTGCGGCTAGACTGCGTGAACCTAGATCCTGCGAACTGGAACAGAGGCAAGGATTATATTGAAGCAAAAAAGAAATGTAGTTTACTAACGGTGATAAACGATACAGCGGAGCGAGCACTCGGTACAGCAGGAGACTGCAATGGTTTTGGTCGTAAGTCCGATGAAGAAAAGGGAAATACACTGCAGACGGTTGCAAAAAAAACCGTTATAATTATATATTGGGTATTGATTACCCAAGTTCATAATTTATAATTAAATTTCATTTGACTTTTATTAGTGGTTATTACAAATAATATTTGGTAAAATTTAGAATAGTGCATTTTTTTCATCGCAGTAAATCATGAATAACTTTGTTGAGGTTAAGGATAACCACATTCTATCTTTGGCAAAGTTATTCTTTATAAAAAATTTCCACCTTTGAATGGTATTGAATCTTATATGACTCAATGTACGGTTTCCATTTTAAACGATTGAATTCTGAAATGTTGAAAAAGGAAAGCGTCTGCCTGAATGAACATGAAGTTGGAAAGAAAACCAACTCTTCCGTTAATTTCAAAAATGTTATAACTTATGCTTGGGACCCTGAACCGCTCTGAAAAAAATCTAGCTCATAGTTTAAACAAAAACGAATCCGTGGGAAATTTTGCAAGAAAGAATTCCACTGAAATTTGAAAAAAAATCTTGAGGGTTGTCTTGTTTTCAATAATCGAACTATTGCACCTTATAAACGGCATTTCCCAAACTTGTCGTTTCTGACACCCTAAGCTTTCATTTGGAGAGTAAGCCTCAGTCTAGTAAACACCTTTTAAATACAACCAAGATCGTTTAGTTCAGCAGTTCATGATACAATTGTGTTATTATATCTGTCTATATTTTTTACGTTAGGGGCCATCCACATTCCACGTGGACAGATTTTTATCGATTATTCGAATTTAGTCATTACTTCGATTGAATTCTTCTGAGAAAAAACATCAACCTGAATGACAGAAAATGGTGTTAATGAAGTTCCTTTCATTATAAAAAGACCAACATGTGCTGACCAATTGGCGTTTGATCAATCACTTCTCTAATTAATGCTTTATTCCATAATTACAACAATTACTCTCTTAATGTATCAGCGCCGGGAGATAGAAAATCGTGTGATGAGTTTTGCGTCCTCCAGTACCATCACATTTTTCTTGCGGGCCAATCCAATCACACAATCTTCATGCAATCTACACCAGTTCTGATCGTTCAAATGCAGGTAATTCTTTTTCTCTCTTGTTAATATTCACCATCCCCGTGCTTCCCGGCTAACCTAATTTCACGGAAAGAATAAATCAATTGCACAACGACGACGATCGCAATGAGGAAGTGGGCATTGCGCAACTACAGCTGCCATGCCACAGTCAGTTCCTTCGATTAGTCGGATAAACATCATCAAAGGCAACACCAGCTGACGGGAAAAACTCATGTCTGACCCACTTCAATCGTCGCCCTGCGTCGCACTGCTGCCACAGCGACGGACGGGACCGCTAAATTTCAAGCCATAAACAGTGCGATAAGCGCACGCTTTCTTCGTGTCAGTAGTACAAAAAAAAATAACCCAACGTCAGTCCCCAAATGCACTAATGCAGGGGGAACAAAAACTGCCATGATTTATAGCTTGTTAATTAATCGAAACAAACTGTCAAACAAGATGATTAAAATTCAATAAAAGTAATCATGGAAATGGATCCGTCGGTCTACTGCAGTATGATGTTTGAACAAAAAGAGAGAAAGAGAGACCGAACCGTTCGTCTAAGGCGCCTGACAGAACCAGTTTTTTACTGGCGATCCGCTTGACAGATCGCGCCCGCTTTGGTGACATGCTAGCCAGGGTGATATAATTAACGTAAAATGAGTGATTTCTGAAGAGCCCAGCTCTCACCGCTGCTATACAGTGCAGCAGGACGCGAATGGTCATGCTGGCTTCTTGCACACAGAAAAATCTGATCTATCGCGAAAACCGGAGTCTGGGATAATTAACCGCTAGAAAGACAAGATTATCGAAAAATTTCACTCCAGTTTTAGGGTTTTTGTGAGAACTTTTGACCATTGTTTTCTATTTACATTCATTATGGAATTACACACGGAGTTGCTTTTTGGGGTGAACTACAATAAAGTCCCCATTTACTTCAGTTTCCACTATCGTGATTGCTGAACAGCGGAGAAATTGTAGAAAAACAATAACTGGTTGTTGGAATGAGGAAATTTCTGAGATTCGATCTTCCTTTCTGGTACAGAGCGAATAAACATTGAGCTATTTTTTTTTCACTTCTACAGGACAGGTTTGTTCCGTATCGCTGCTATTGCCTGGCTGACGGTCGGTGCAACCCGTTGGTCGCTTTATTTTTCTGTCCAACCGTGTTGTGCCTGGATTTTTTCCTTAGCCACTGATGGAGAAGAAATTTTCTAGTTTGTAATTAGTTACTTCTGTCGCAGTACCGGTCACTACATTGTGCACGGTTCGCCCGAGAGATATGCGCGGATTTTACTGAGGCACAAATGACCATAATAGGGCACGTGCTGGTGGCATTGTTGGATCGTGTTTCAAATCACGGTGCCGAGGAGCGAGAGGCAACGAGAATAAGCTGTGCAACTCGGGGTAACATTCCGTTGTAAGTGATTTCATTATAATTACTGTTTTCTTTTTAGTGTCATAAATAATCCGAATCAAAAATGAAATGTCAAAAGTGTTATTTTACTTGAAAAATGTAATATGCAATTTGTTCAAACTTTGTGCACTTATTTGCTTCGGCATAATTTTCGATCGGTATGTCCTGGTTTTGCACTCAGGATGCTCAGGGTCTCTCTTTTAGAGTTCAAAAAAAAAAAAAATACCTAGCATATTCAGAATTTAGAGATACAACATGTTCTGGTTTTTCATACTGCTCATAGTGGTTTGATAATTGGAACTCCATGATAACATTGTAGTTATGAATGTTGTTCACCGATATCGCACTCAATTTTCGTATGGCGAATTTTTCGACATTATTGTCTCAATGGTTGTTTTAATTGAAAAAAAAAACTGAATCGAAAAACATTCAACTAGATTCATTGAAAGCAGTTTATTGTATTGTTGAACTGGATAGAACCCCATGATTGCATTTGTCACTTTCTTTTACCTTAGAAAGATAGTCTGCGTCAATTTGACTCCTCGCTTTTAGTGAAATTGCCCTCTTCTTTTTAAAATAGTGCGAAAACGTTCTCGTTTTTTAAAAACTGAACTCTGGTATTTGTAATGTATCGATGTGTTAACACCGTAACGATCACTCATTATCAAATTTCGAACAAAAACTGGCATTTTAAATGCTTCAAAGTAATTCATCAATTTGAAGCCAACAAAGGATTATCTTTCTTTTTCTTTTTCCATAATTAATTTCAAAATAACAGCCTCAATTATTAGTATGAAATCGTCCTGTACAATCAACATTTATAGATATTGTATTCAATTTCCACTGAAACATTTCTGCCATCCGTGTTTCTAGTCTCGACATCCAGGGATAGGATGATTTTAGGTTTGTATAGCGCTCACACTTTCCAGTAATCTGATATACTTAAACCGCACTTAAACCGTTATTAATTGGAAACTAATTGTAATCTGATCGGTAACCGACTGAAAGGTAGCGAAACAGAAGTTTATTCCGATTGATGTGAAAACATAAGTCGTGATTTCATCCACTCCAGAATCGCGGACGACCTGCGGGAAAACACCAGCAGCCTTGCTGTTGTGTAGTGCACTAAGAAGAAAGCAGTCAGTGGTAGTGGCATCTGCTAGGATGCGAGCTTCCACCTCCGGCGTAAGCCACTGCATTTGATCGGCAGCATTTCTCTTGTTGCTCCAGGGCGTGGGTCTTTGCGCGCCTGATTCCGGTAATTATTTATGGCTTTTGCTCTACGCGAGCCGGCCATTACCTGCTCGCCTATTATTGCTTCTTCCCGTTTCGCGCGCCCACTGGCAGCACTTCGATCACAAAAGAAGAACGACGCGAGCGACTATCATTGCACAAAATTGTAATAAATAAGTCACGAATTCGACTCGGTTTCAACTGCTCAAATAATGAATTATAAACCACGGCCGACCCGAGCACAGATAAGATCGATTGCTTTCGGAGAGTTTACTTCTGTTCGGTAAATGCTTGGCACACTGTCTCGATCTTCCTGTCAGTGTCAGCAGCGAAACGACGAGAAGCTGGGGCATGATGTGCAAGAATAATCAAAGCAATCGAGTGTTACCAATATGAACCTCAGTAGATTATTATCTTGAAATTGAGGCAACTAGAGCGAGATTACTGTTTGGGACGTGTTCTAGCCGCTTCGCATTGTTTAGCCGCAAAGCTTGAGTGAGCTAGTATTATATCAATCAACATAAACTAGCTGGTGTTAGAGATTTTCTCATTATTTTTTTTTGCAGGCAAAATGCTCATTATTTGTGAGATTCACGACAGTTCACACAGTTGATGGTAATCCTTTGGCAGCACTCAGTACGATTTTATGACTAACTTTTTGACTAATTTTGATTTTCTAACGTTTTTTGTACTCGAGAACTAATTCTGGTCAATAACAAAATGCGGAAAATTGTTCGAATTTTAACAGAAATTTTTACACGAAAAAATAATTTGACTCTACATAGGTACCTATGTAGGCGTAGGTATAGGTAATAAAAAACAGAAGTTCGTTCCGAATCGAAATGTGGCACCAAGATTTTGCCTTACATTTTATTTATCATCATACAATTTCACAGAAATTGTCTATATATTGCAACATAGTTAATGTTCCAGGGAAACAGTCTGTACTTTTTGATATACAGGGTGTTCAATAAGTTCGAATACACTTTATTCACGGCACGCGCCTGGTTAATCGGCATCTCGTCCTAGATCTTGAAAATGAGCTTCATGGTCCATAGTGTGCACTTTATATTTGCAATGCATGACCAGCATGTATGACCATCCATAAAAGTCCAGGGGATTAAGGTTCGAGGAGCTGGGAGGCCACAAAGTATTATCGAGAAAATCAGCCAAGTTCTCTCGATTACACGATATTCGCCGTGCGCCAGTGCGCCCTCCAGTTGAATGACGTAATGATCCTTCCCGTAGACTGAAGGGCCCGGGCCACAATCTTCTTCAGAACCTCGATCTTATAGTACGCGGTGTTGATTTCAAAGATTTTCTCAATAAACGCCAGTGGAAACCAGTGGAACCTGGATACGGCCACCATAACGATCATCGACGCGGCGCTCTGGATCCGCGGAGTTTTATGTAGAACAGGGGGATGCTGGCCAACGTCGTCGCCGACCATTGATCATTTTGAACGTTGTGTGACTGTTGCAAGAAACAGGAACTTCTGATTTGCGTACCGCTATATTATTAGTTTGGCTCTGTGTTTGGCCTCGTGTTCGTTGTAGCCTCCGTTACCTTGCGTTCTCGCAAACAACTTAACTGCACAACTATGAAAAGTTGTATTTGAACTTTTTGAACACCCTGTATACTTTTCCGCGGTTGATATGATGGAATTTGAAAAAAAAATCAACCTAGAGAAGGGAAAACTTTAATTAATGTAAAACATCAATTTCGTTTGGTTTCCATGAATTACTGTGTGTGTGCTTTCAAAATGGCATGCATTCGTCTGTAAGGAAGCAAATGGTTTGTGTTTTCTCTAACGTTATGTAGTTTACAGATCGCGATATGGTTTTAAGAATAAATATTTAATATTGGAATAATCAACATTTGCACACTGTATGGAAAAAACCTAAATTAATCCACCTAGCGGACAGACCCAGCCTTTCTCATTCGAACTTATTATTTGTAAAAATAGATTTACATGAACGCTTCAATCCAATAAATGTGTATTCACTGTTTGGGTTCTAAAATAATGATGTTGTAATAGAAGTATAAAATATGAAATTTGATGTAATGTAAATGCTCAAGAAAGAAGCGAAACAAAAGAAATGACTCTTATTTCGAACAATTCAATCATGTGCGATACCGGGAACATTCAAATGGTACGATACCACATTTAAACTATATTGTGGCCACATATATTGATCAAAGTAAGTATATTATTAAATAGCCTTTGAATTTCTTTTCTTTCCATAACTTTTGAACCACATATCAAACTGTTATGAAGTTTGTTATTTGTAAGTTTGAGAGATGACTCGTTCGTATGACACTAGTTATGCTCAAATAAGTCGTGTAATCTTTGAGATAATAGAGTTACGTTGTTTTATTAACAATTTAATACATAACGGTTGCTTAGTTCGATTAAAATCAAATGAAATGGGAACGTATAGGGCAGCCAAACTTTGAAACCACGTGTTAAATCATATTCATCAGTTAACCCTTAACTAGCCCGTTCATCTGATAATACTATTGATCAAATCGGTTGTGTACTTTCTGAGATAATGAAGTTCCGTGATTTTCACAATTCGGTACATTACAGACGAAGTTACAGTTCGATTACAGTATTCAATAGGGTGTTATGAGTCAGCTAGACCTTACATTTGACACTAATTTTGTGGAAATCGGGTCGGCCATCTCTGAGAAAAGTGAGTGAGTTTATGTATTCTTCGAAATATGTTTCTTTTCATAGCTAGATTTCACATTTTTAAACATAACAGGCAAAGTAATATTCCCATTGCAAAAAAAATCAATAGGGTCTTATGGGGTAACTACACCTTTCATATGACACTGATTTTGTGGAAATAGGTCCAGCCATCTCTGAGAAACATGAGTGAAATTAAACAGTATTCAGAAGACGTTACTTTTCATAACTTTTGAACCACACGTTCAATCTATATAAAATTCAAAAGTTAAGGGTTTTTAAGATAGCCCGTTCAATTGATACCAATTTTATTGAAATAGGTTGTGTGGTTTCTGAGATATTGATGGCTCGTGATTTTTACATTTATAAACATAACCTCTAAAATAAAAATACAATTACAATGAAATTAAATAGGGTCTTATGGGGCAACTAGAACTTTCATTGCATATAATTTCATTGAAATCGGTCCAGCCATATCTGAGAAAAGTGAGTGAGTTTAAGTAGCCTTCGGTATATATTTCTTTTCAAAGCTCAACATTTTTAAACATAACAGGCAAAGTAATAGTCCAAACGACACTGATTTTGTGGAAATCGGTCCAGCTATCTCTGAGAAACATGAGTGAGATAAAACACTCTCCAGAACACGTTTTTTTGAATAACTTCTGAACCACACGTTCAATCTTCATGAAACTCAAAAGTTAAGGGTTTTTTAAGAAGATCGTTCATTTAAATTTTGTTCATTTAATTTGTTAAAATCGGTTGAGTAGTTTCTGAGATATCAATGTTTTGTGATTTTCAGTTTTTGAACATAACCTCTAAACTAAAAATCCGATTGCAATGAAATTCAATTGGGTCTTATGGGGTAACTAGACCTCTCATTTGCAATTAATTTCATGAAGATCGGTCCAGCCATCTCTGAGAAAATCGAGTGAGATTGGGAGAGCGTTACATACACACACACATACACACACACGTACAGAAAATGCTCAGCTCGTCAAACTAAGTCGATTGATATACGAGATTCGACCCTTTGGAGCACTTTTATACCTTTGGTTTTTCCAGTGATTGCTATACCTTTCTAGGAGAAAGGCAAAACACACGTACACCAGATGAATAGGAGATAGAAATAGATAACAGTAACAAATTTGTTACAAAAAGGAGAATTTTTCGTTATTGCTTTTTTAAGTAACAATAAAAAAAAATTGCGTGTATATATGTACTGTGGAGTTAGAGTCGATATAAATCTACTGAAATATGACTTTCACATTTCTGTATAATTATTGCAAATAATCATTGTAAATCAGTTCCACTGGTCGATGAAAGCGAAAAACCTAAATTAATCCACCTAGCGGTCAGACCCAGCCTTTCTCATTCAATTTTTTATTTGTAAAAACAGATTTACATGAACGCTTCAATCCAATAAATGTATATTCACACTTTAGGTTCTAAAAAATTGATGTTGTAATCTATACATATAAAAATGCAGTCCGGGCTGTCTGATCCATATAGGCTCGTAAACTACCGAACCGATCGACGTGAAAATTTGTATGTAGGGGTTTTTGGTGCCGATAAAGGTTCCTATGATAGTTTGAGACCCCTCCCTCTTCTGAAAGGGAGGGGTCCCATACAAATGAAACATAAATTTCTGCACAGCTCAATAACAAACCAAGCAAATGAAACCGAATTTGGCATGTGGATGTTTTAAGGAGTAACTAATATGTCCATAATAGTTAGATGAAACACAAATTTGTGCACATCTCGAGAACTAATCAACCAAATGGAACAAAATTTGGCAGGTAAATGTTTTTAGTGGTAACAAATATGTACATAATGGTTTGACACCTGATTCCCTCTTCTATAAGGGAGGGGTCCCATAAAAATGGAACACAAATTTCGCACAGTTCAAGAACCAATCAAGAAAATACAACCAAATTTGGTATGTGAATGTTTTAAGAGGTGACAAATTTGTCCATAATGGTTCGACGCCCCTCCCTCTTCTGGAAGTACATGTTTCTTCACAAATTTTTGCACATCTCGCGAACTAATCAACTGAATGGAACCATATTGGCAGGTGAATGTTTTAAGTGGTAACAAATATGTTCTAGAATCGACCTCAGACAACATTTTGGATTGTAAGATGGCAACTTCCGGTTTCCGGAAAACAGCCAAAAATGGCCGATTTCCACACAATATAATAATATCCAGATCTAGAATAATACACAGGAGCAAAAATCGACCACAGATAGCATTTTAAATTCTAAGATGGCGACTTCCGGTTTGAAAACAGCTTAAAATGACCAAATACCACCCAATATGAGTTTTTCTTTAACCAGTATGCCGTTCAAAATCCAGAAATTGTCTCCAAATGCCATTATGAAATCCAAAATGGCGACTTACGGTGTCGGAAAAACAGCGCAAACGACCAAATACCACCCAATATGGATATTTCCGGAACCGTAATGATGCACTGGAGCCACAAATCGACTTCAGACAACATTTTGAATTGTAAGACGGCAACTTCCGGTTTCTGGAGAACAGCCTGAAAAGGACGATTCCCACTTAATATGAGTATTTCTGGAACCAGAAAGATGCACAGAAGCTAAAAATTGATCACAGACACAGTCTTGAATTTCAAGATGGTGACTTCCGGTTTCTGGCAAACAGCCGGAAATGACCAAATACCATTCAATATGAATGTTTTCTGAACCAGAATTACGCCCAAATAACAGAAATTGATTTCACAGGCAATTTTAAAGTCCAAAATGACGACTTTCGGCTTCTGAAAAACAGTCCAAAGTGACCAAATATCACCCAATATGAGTTTTTCTTTAACCAGTATACTAAATACCATTTTGAAATCCAAGATGGCGACTACCGGTTTGTGAAAAACTGCCTAAAATAAACAAATACTATCCAATATGAGTATCTCTGGAACCAGAATGATGTAAGGAGCTAACAATTGTCCTCAGGTACCATTTTGAATTGCTAAATGGCAACTTCTAGGCAACGGTGGGAAATGACCGAATAATACTCAATATGGATATTTCCGTAAACGTGATGATGCATAGAAATCAAACATTGACCCTGGACACCATTTTGAATTTAAAGACGGACACATTAATTTTTGGAAAACAACCTAAATAACTAAATGCCTCCCAATATGGGTATAAATATAAATATATTTAGAGTTAAAGCGATGTACACAAGCCAACAGTCGACGATGTTGTCATTTCGATTAAAACCAATCATTTCAAACGAGTTGTTATTTGACTTTGATCATATCCTATGGCCGATTGGTTAAGCATTTGCAGACTTTAAACACATCGCAAGGAATCAATGAATTTGAAACGTTCAAATAGTACGATACCACACTTAAATTATGTTAAGGCCACATATATCGATCAAAGCAGGTATAGTTTTAAATAGTCTTTGAATTTCTTTTCTTTCCATAACTTTTGAGACACATATCAAATTGTTATGAAGTTTGTTATTTGTGAGTTTGAGAGATGACTCGTTCGTATGACACTAGTAATGTTTCAATAAGTCATGTACTCTTTGAGATAATAGACTTTCGTTGTATTGTAAACAATTTAATATATAACAGTTGCTTAAGTTCGATTATAATCAAATGAAATGGGAACGTATAGGGCAGCCAAATTTTGAAACCACCTGTTCAATCATAATTCATCAACCCTTAACCAGCCCGCTCATCTGATATCAATATTGATCAAATCGGTTGTGTAGTTTCTGAGATAATGAAGTTTCGTGATTTTCACAAGTCTTTACATTACAAATGAAGTTACAGTTCGATTACAGTAGAATTCAATAGAGTTTTCTGAGGCAGCTAGACCATTCATTTGACACTAAATTTGTGGAAATCGGGTCGGCCATCTCTGAGAAAAGTGAGTGAGTCCAAGTAGTCATCGGAATATGTTCCTTTGCATAGCTGGATTTCACATTTTTAAACATAACAGGCAAACTAATAGTCCGATTGCAAAACAAATCAATAGGGTCTTATGGGGCAACTAGACCTTCCATTCGACACTAATTTTATGAAAATCGGTTCAGCCATCTCTGAGAAACATGAGTGAGATTAAACAGTCTTCAGAACACGTTTCTTTTCATAACTTTTGAACAACAAGTTCAATCTGTATAAAATTCAAAACTTAAGGGTTTTCCAGGTAGCCCGTTCTTTTGAGACCAATTTTGTTCAAATCGGTTGTGAAGTTTTCGAGATACTGATGTTTTATGATTTTTACTATTTGATACATAACCTCGAAACTAAAAATCCGATTACAATGAAATTGAATAGGGTCTTATGGGACAACAAGACCTAATTAATTTCATGAAAATCGGTCCAGCCATCTCTGGGAAAAGTTAGTGAGAATAAAAATCTGCACATACACACACACACACACACACATACACACACACATACACACATACAGAAAATGCTCAGCTCGTCGAGCTGAGTCGAGTGATATATACCATTCGGCCCTTTGGAGCACTTTTATATTTTCGGTTTTGCAAGTGATTGCTATACCTTTCTAGGAGAAAGGCAAAAAGTGGTTCTAAAGCTCAAAATAGTAGCATGTGCAACTTGCAGACGTATCATCGTCGACTTTAAGTCGGCGTACGATTCAGTTAAACGAAACGAGTTGTAGTAAACTACGTTTGAACATGGTCTCTCTACAGAACTGCTTAAGCTGATACGCGCGACTCTTGACTATTTCACACCAAGCGTCAGGATAGTGGGTGAAATTTAGGACATGTTTTTGGCGTTGGAAGGTCTGAAAATCAAGGGAATGTGCTCTATACTGCAAGAGAAAGGGTTCTCCAATTTGCTATTCAACATAGCTACTATACGAAGGGAAAGTGTGCAGAGGAGCGGAGCCATAATTACGAAGACTTACATACCGCTAGGCCTTGCGTTGACATCAATATTATCGGTGTTAATCGTAGAGCTGCGAAGGAGGCTTTTAGCGTTCTAGGAAAGTAAGCTGCGAAAATAAACACTGTCAAATCGGTGGCTGGTGGTGGCTGGAATTTGTTTGTCTTGATACACACGTAATGTGTGATAACCAGGTGAGTCGCGAGGTGAAGAGACGGATTACGGTAGTGAATAGGGCCTCTTACGGATAGCACAGCCAGCTTAGGTGCCGCAGCCTACAGATCCGCAGGAAATTTCCGCTTTGCAGGGAGCTGATCCTCCTAGTGGTGCTCTACGAACATGAAGCGTGGACTTGGAAGAAGACCGATCAGCGAACACTTGGGATCATCGAGCATGGAATCCAGTGAGTAATACTCGGTGGCAAGCTACAAAGTTAGGCTGACGACTTCGAGGTAGATCCCGCACGCGTTGGATGCGTGATCGGCGGTTGTAAGGGGCGACTGGAGAGGAAACCGAGTTTTACGGAGGCGTAATCTTGGTTCGGAATAGGATCTCTATGACCTGTCTATGACCTGTCGCCATGAAAGTAAAGTAAAGTAGGGTATGTGAGCCAGTTATGGCGAGTGCACTAGTTGTGGTTATATCTAAAAAGCGCAATGGTACCAGTTATGGTACTACCCCATTTAAACTCCATAGGCCGTAACTGATTCATGCCATAACTCTTTTTAAGGTATTGCCATAACTGGTACACTTTCCTTAAGTATCTAATCAGTTTCCTTAAAATAAGTTTTTCAATTACAATTACGGAAAAACAAAGAGGTTTGTGACAACACTGTGTAAAGAAACTTTTTATTGAAAACTCCAATTTATTTATTTTTACAAAACTCTACCCTTTTACCATCACTCTACCCAAAATGCAAAATTTTGACATTTTGCCAAGGAATCACATACGGCTGCTTTGGTGTTTATTCAAGGCAGTCGACTTATAATTTCTTACTATTGTCTTACCTGATTTGCAGTGAAAATTTTTAAATAAAAATTTTGAGTGAAAATACAAGCATCAGATTGAAGAACGTTATTGTTTCTGTAAATCCTGTGTATCATAAAACTTTTGACTTTTTGTCACATAAGAAACAATTTACAAATTATTTGTTGTAGATCGAAAATCCCGCCGCCACCTTAATCTTTAAAAATCAGTAAAAATTTCAAAAAACTGCAAGAAGATTGCCCTCATGTGCGAAAACTCTGTTAACAACAACAAAAACAGAATATTGGCGTTCAACGTTAAAAAAATCAGTGTCGAATGACAGCAGTGTTGCTATCTTATTGGTAGTGCGGTATTGTTTTACCTCTATTAGACTGTTCGATGGAAATATATTAGTAACATAGTTTACAGAATCATTCCTATGAAAAATATTGTGGTAGTAAGAAGTTTTTTATTTGTTTCTATGCTTCTATTTTTTCAATAAAAAATGGTATCATGAAAAATCATTTAATCATTGAGAAACCAACCTTATTTTACTTAGTTGTTTCTAATCATAAGTAGACCATATTGATTACATGTCATTATTAGCTGGTTGACCTGGAAATAATATTTTTTGTTGGGTATTTCCAAATATAAAGCGAGAATTGCGAGGTTGTTGCTAGGAGACCTTTTTACTTTCGGGTTACCAACTAGATAGGGTATCGGCTCTGTTTTCGTCTGGTTTTACCTACTATCCTGGTTCTTCATAATGTAAAGCATCTTCCTGCAACAGATTAGGTCTCTATGACTTCATTAACCCCCCGGACGATAACTGGGCAAACCTGACGATAATAGAGCCGATACCCTAAATGCAAAATAAGCTTTTTATTTCTGAACTCTGTTTCACCAAGCTCAGAAAGTTTCGCTAAAATTTGAGAACATATTGGCAACTCCAGAGACGCATTTCCCTGAATTTCCTCTATTGCATTACAATCCCAAGCTCACGTGAGGGAAACCATGCCACATTTTCCGAAGTAAACCTCAGTTGAACAGGTATTAATTGACTCTAGAGCTCTAAATTTCTGGCATACATTTACACTGGTGGGCACCTCCATCCGAACCCCACCGACAGGGCGTTAACTACAACGCACCCGCGCACAAAGCCGATCACGACTCGACCTGATCGCGCGCTCCGTTATTGATTTGTATTTATTAAAATACAATCCAGCCACAGTCGGACAACACGAGGCGTGTTGACTTCGCGGGGTACAATGATTGTGTTTTGGCACATGAAACAGCCATCGGTCAGAAGCCATAATTCGAACAGTGCGGACACAACAATCTTGTTCGGCTGCTCTCTGGCAGCTTAGTAGAGAGGTTAATAAATTAAATCCCGCTCGGCAAAAGAATAGATAGACGAGTTGGTAACGCAAATGTGTTGTCTGCTGGCTGTGGCTCAGAACAGAACCATTTAAAATGGACGCTTTGGTTAAAAGTTTGAAAAAGAGGGGTGCAACCGAAGTGTGCACCTTTACGGTAAGGAAGGAATTTTCTAACGTGTCTTACCAGATCTTGTCAGCAAGATCATTCCGCCCAGCTTCCATAAATCACTGTGGATACAATATCATTTCGGCAGCAAGCCAGCAACCGGGCGGTATCCTGTCGTGCAATTCCTAATGAAATCATTCTGAATTGCTGTGGCCATTCGTCATGGGTTTTCGGATCAAAAATCCAGCACTGCGCCCAGCTGATATACATGTTGTTACTGCACACATGATTGATGGCATTTTTGTCACGGCTTCAGTTTCCATTCTCGAGCATGAATTACGAGGTGATAATTTGTATCAGCCAACGATGAATGATTTGACCGTGTGCTTGTTGGAGCAAACAGTGACGGCAGCTTGGTGGTGCGATCGAAAGATTTCCAATCAATTTTATGAACCTTGATGATTATGATTATGTGAATTGCTATCTACATGGTCTTCGTGGAAACTTCTGCCTCACTCGGTGTCATAAAATAAATATGAAGATAAAACTCAATTTCAGCACTGAACTGCTACCTTCCGGCCTTGGCAGGTTAGTCATAATTTCATCCTGCGTGCACGCTGTGATTTCCTATGTCTCTTGTAACTTCTGGGAGGGATTCAAAAATTGCACAAATTAACTTGGGGTCGATTTCGAGTTTATAAATATTTTATGAGTGCTGGTGAAAATGTGAACCGACGAGCGATTGTTGAAAATTGATCATCTCTGAAATCTGGGTGTTGAGTGCGAAGGATGCATACCAAGGATTTGCGGCCATGCGAACAGGTCGTTAAATATTTGGACAAGTCGATGTTTTTTTTTGGTTCCCCTTGGGGTACGAACAAATTGTACGTATCATGCCTGTGTGAATTTATGCTGATCATAATAATTCGCGACGTCGATGCATCTCCATTCCATGTATTGTCGATACCCATTTGCTTCCACATGATTTAGCTGGTGATGTTATTTGGGTACGAAAATTACACACTTCTGCTCGCATCGATGAATTTTGTCAAAACGCGGACTCCGAGAGTGCGACGGGACAGTTTTTTCCACCGACAATTTCGTTTAATTTGCTATCCATTAGCATCCTCTCGTGGACCTTCTCGCATGATGTGCTCAGGCAGGACCATTTTTGATCCACAGTGATGGCATAAATTAATATCCTCTCTCATTCCGGGTGACATTTGGCCATTTTCAGCGCGAGCCCAGCTGTAAAGGGGCAAAAAAGCTTGACTGCGAGTTAAAGGTTAATGCAGTCTTGCGTAAATTCCATTGCCATTAATCTTAACGAGATGACGGACAGCGAAGCGAGTAGCTCATTAAGCTGTAAACATTTTTCTGTTCGCTTATAAAATATGCCGCACCTGTGATCTTTTTTTCTATTTAAGAATAGTGGCTTCATGTCCAGATCGCAATTTGTATCCTGCCGATGGATACTGTCAGAAGATTCTAAACGTTGTACTGCTGGATGTAGCATAAGTCACGTTTTTCATAAGAGTAAACCGTGTTAAATAGAACTACGTTAAGTCGTTAATAAACTATCGCAGTTACGTAACTGTCTCAACTCCCCTCTCCCCCTTTTCCGATGTGCAAGCTATAAGTAACGCAAACTCCACCCCTCTCTTTTCACCTGCAATGCGTTACGTAATTTGTGCGACGCCTTAAGGTTTGTCCCACTTAGTATTGTTTATTATATTTACTGCAGCGTCTCTAGTCGTCGTACCGAAAAACTAATGACAGTGTTTTGATCTGGAAGGTTTGTTTACTTAGTGGTGAGAATTTCGTCAGGATTGGTACACCCGTTGAAAAGTTATCCAAGATGGAACGCGAGAGACGAGAGAAAATTGTGAACAGTTACGTTGAAAACCCATCATGGTCAAAAGGAATGAGAAAGGAATGGCTCTCAAACAACCGAAATCGACTGTGAATACCGTGCTCAAATGTTACCGGGACACTACAACGGTGGAACGCGCTACACAAACCAAACGTAGAAGTGGAACATTGAACCGGAAACCATGTGATTTGGCGAAAAGGTTCAATGCAGCACATAGTACAGTTTGTCGAATCTGTATGCCAGCAAACAGCCCAACTGGACGCTGAAACAGAACCTGGATGCCAAAACCCGAGGAAGAAAGTTGTTCAAGCAAGTCCTGACAGAGTACAATTGCTGTATTTTGATGGAAGATGAAACATACGTCAAAATGAACTTTGGGCAAATCCCAGGTCGAAAATTTTACCTTGCTAACCGTGAGGAGAGTGCTCTAGGTAGGTTCAAAGTCGCAAGTCGATGATTTGGCAAGCCATCTGTAGCTGTGGAAAGAAGACAAAAGTTGAGCAACCATGAATGGGCAAGTTTACAAGGAGAAGTGTCTTCAGGAGATAGTTTTGCCATTCATCCAGTCACACGAAGGCTTTGTGAAGTTTTGGCCAGATCTAGCTAACTGCCACTACGCCCGGGATGTATTGGAATGGTACAAGCAGAATAATATTGATGTTATCGAAGGAAGGGTTGATCCTAAAAACTGCTTACAATTTCGTCCCATCGAAAGATATTGGGCAAAAGTCAAGCGTAAATTGAAGAAGTGTGGTAAATCAATCAAAACAACATCTGACATGGCGAAGTGGTGAACGAAAGTCGAACCAATTTGTATACTGGTAATTTGATAATGACAACAAAGTTTTTTTAATATCCTTGTATTTTCAATATCCTTGTATGGTCCTACCATCTTATTTTCAATACTGCTATCGCTGATATCGCTACTGTTACCCGCTGCCATTGCTGCCACTGCTGCTGCTGCTAAGCCAGGATTTTTGTAGTCGCTGTCCAGATCTAAAATGACTAGTTTAGGCTGAAGCAAGCTCTTATATAGGCGTCATCCATTAATTATGTAAGTACTTTTTTTCGAAATTTTCGACCTCCCTCCCCCAATAATAAGTAAGATTTTGCATTACCCCTCTCCTCCCCCCCACGAATCGAATGAGTTTTCGAAGGTAAAACATTTTTTTTACACCTAGCATATTCGTAGAGGATAAAACCAAACAAGTTAATACAGTTACTACTATGTTAAAGTAAACAAAATTCAAAACTAAGTAGTAAAGAACTAAAGCACACAATCACCCAGCGACGGCGAATTCACTGCTTTCCCAAGGTTCAACTGTTAAGATCGCAGGGATAAATAATTCAACTAATTTAATTTTTTTAATTTTGTAAACTTTTTTTCTAATTTTTTTTTTTAAATTTTCCAATCTTACGTAAGATTCTCTAGAGCAGCATTCGTAAGGAATTTAGACACCCCCTTCCTCTTCCCCTAAACCCTTACCTAATTTGTGGATGATCCCATAGGCCCCATGGTTGGGAAAGTGAGCATTAAGCGACCAAACAGAGGTCGAATTTTGCATTTTAACAAGGCTTGACAATTTTCAGTAGTACAATAGTTAGAATAATCAAATTCCAATTTGCTGCATTTTGACGGATGCATAGGAGATTTTCTAATCGATTGCTGCAAAAAAATCCATTGAAAACTAACCGATCTATTGGCTTTTGAAATTGAACATGTTTCTCATTTTTTTCGTTTTTAGATTTTCATTTTACATCTCGATGTAGCCGAAATTCGATAGAGACGTAGTTCTTAAAATTCGTCGTTGTTTTATCACCGTGTTATATTACAATTTTTGACATGTTAGTCATTTTTACAATTTTTTTTTTCAAATTTTGACATAGGTATTTAACATTTTGTCATATTTTTGAATTTTAAACACTTTGAAATTCTCGACAATATTGGCGATTTTGCCTGACAATCATGACATTTTTGCAATTTTTTTCATTTTCCTGTTTCTATATTGGACATTTCTGATATTTTGATTTGGACATCTATTTAATAATACTTTCCTCATATCTACAAGATTTTATCTGTTGAAAGCAATCCACTATTCAATTCTTCAACCTAATTGATTCTTGAAACGCCAATCAGAATGAATTTAATGGCTAATATAAACCAAATGAAATTTCAATAAATCCGATTGAAGTCTATTTTCTGTTGTAATGATCATACCCTATAATAGTATCAACATCCGATGCGTTGAATGCGTCAATTCCAACATAATAAAAACATTACTCTTGTACTGGGTGCAGCGGGGAGAAACTACTCATCGCCGCCGTTTGGGATGGATCCTGAGATGCCAGTCTTCTTAATATGATGTTTTAATTATACTTACGATCGACGGCTGTGTGCAATTCTAACGCCATCTGTCCCACAATCTCCAAAGCTTATTAATACTAATTTCTGGAGATATTGAATATGCGCATAGGCTCTCATATATTTTAAAAAACCTTGTAGTTTTGTTCGAGGAGAACGTTTTGTTATTTTTCTGTTTTTTTTGTGAGAACAAGCGGTCGAAATTAAGACTAAAACTAAAACAAGTAAGTACAAATTCTTTCTTGTGAATAATTTCAAAAGCCAAAGTAAGCAACCTTTTGTAATAAGATATACCTACTCAGCAAAAAAAAGACAAACAAACAATCGTTCTCGGCAGTTTTTAAAATCTTGTGGGTACCAATAATTTTTCGACAAGGGCCCCTATCAACTGCAGCGACGCATGACAAGGTTGACGTCGCCGTTGGCGGTTAATTGCAAAATATGCGGCCGTTTACTGCTGCCTTTTACTACGGCTGTCAAAAATAAACGTTCAATGTATTTACTCACTTTTCTCACGCTTTCCATGGCAGACAGCAAGCAAATCCGGGCAATTTCGGGATCAGGAAAATACGAAACTACACGGACGGATTAATATATTTAAATAAATCGAACTAATTGACTTGAAAAATCTGGCTCGTGCAGGTCGACCGTTGTATGGCCGTCGTGAGCCGCGGCAAGGTTGCAGTTTCAACCCGCCGATGACAGTTTTATACTCCGATTGACAGGTTTATGGTGGATGGTGGTCGGACAGAATTATTTATGAATCTTTGCGGTCTTGCATTGTAGTGCAGCTTAACCGCAGTGAATGGAAATGGTAATCGAAGCTGAAAAAGTGGGACCCGATTGTGAGGGCGCAATCGAATTCGGTTTTGAATTTAATGAATTTTAAGCGTTGAATTGGGCACTCGGAGGGACACACTTAAACGTGTTGCTTAAATTTTGCTTGCCCATAAAAGCGTCAAATTGTTTGGCAATTTTTAAGATTGATTCATCCTCAATAGCTGTCAGCTGTTTTAGAGCTCGCGAGCTAAATGACCTATCAACCAATTCCGAGTGGCTCCGATTTGAATGAAATTTTGCTCACGAATCATTCGACACAGTTAGTAGTTTTCATACATGGAGAAATTCTTTGCAATATTGTAGCTTAAAAGTTTTCAGTTGTTTAGAACAACAGCTGGAATTGTGTTCAATTGTGTGTAAAAAGCGACACAAAGAATATTTTTTGCATATACTTAAACGTAAACTTAAAAACGAGAAAAGCATTTTTTTTTTCACCTGTAATACACAAGAAATCTCCCAGATGGTCTCGAGGTACGATGCTGGCCTTACAAGCCAGTCGTTGAAAGTTCGAGTCTTGGCTCGGGAGAGACTGTTAGTGTCAGTAGGATCGTAGCGCTAGCCCCCCAGTACGGATCGCCGTGCGGGATTGTTGATAAGTTCGCTATTTTGTTTTGTTTTTATAAATATTTTTTTTTTCTCATGTTCAATCCTCATATTTTAACATTTTTTCTAGAGACGAGAGTTAAGCACGTTGTGTGCGGAAATTATGGAAATTATGTAACCGTTGGCAACAATTCTTAGTTTTTTTTGTACATAATTATTTGTTTGCATGTTTCGAGCATTCACGTTTCTCCCTGATACAGAACATTTCCACACTAGTTAGAGTAAAATACCGCTGCAACGAAACGACGTGCTGTTTGGTCGATGAGGCTGGACTCAGCATGGCGCAAACTGCTTCAAAAATGAAGATTTAAATGAAGCGCAAAACTATTGGAGGGAATACTACTTTATGAAGCTATAAAAGGGAGCAGATAGGAAGGCTCACGAGCTCTTTCTTATACACCAGGTGTCCGTGTGCTGTTCAGCAGTGAGTTAGACCGACGATTGGACCCCCCTCCCCCTTGGGGCTACCGGTAGTGCGTTGCAGATTGGCCTGCAACTACAGGAGAACTTCGCAGCACATGGTTCGGCCCGCGAATCTGGAAAGGTTCCGCGCCTAACCCGTAAAAGAGCATCGACACCCTCGGACATTATGTTCTAATCGTTAAGGAGGGTCCCCTCTCGGTTCTGGCCATTGCGGTCAGCCGCGGTCAGGCCGATTGCGTCAAGGAGGGAAGACGCCTGCAACATTTGTGATCATCGTTCGAGATAACTGGGTTCCCGCCATCCGCCATCCGCTTGCCGCCTCGTACCCGTTCGGAATCGGGTTGCGCAGTCGAGAGGACTCCTGCGCAGCCTAAGCAGCAAAAGTAGTGAGTAAATATTACACGCCACACCATCAATTGTGATTACACACCCACACGCCACCCTTACACGAAATACAATAGGATAAGTGAAGGTTCTTGGTTTTTGTACTTTATCCGCGTAATCCTTGGTTACCCGGTAGCTAGCCGACCCTGTGATACCAGCAATAGGGCCTGCTCTGCCGCAACCTTTGCCAGCCGTAAGTGTAGGGAAGTCAGTCGGTTTCAATTACTTATGTGATTTATCTTGTAATAATATTTCGCCAAACGAATGACAGTGTGCATCTCTTTGATGCACGAGTGTCAGTTGACCATTTATTCTTCGTGTGAGAGGCGACAGTTGTTTTACATTTACGAGCAAAAACCTATTGCGACGCACACCAATGAAGCGAAATCAAATGAAAGTGTTGACCGAGCTTTTTTCCAGTAGTTTAATTGGATAATATATCATGCCGGAGACAAACACCATGACCGGAACAAAAATTAGTTCGTAGAGCATAGGGGAATTGTGTGTAAAATGAACAGCGGTGGTAAAATGGACACCCGTTTAAATCTCGACTACTACGTTGAAAAATAGTACAAACATCTTTGGCACCTTATCTCAGAGGCACTAGAAGCTATTTGAGACAAAGTATGTCGACAAGTTTGTCACGTGCTATGGAACAACATTTTACTATCTGTAAAGAGATAATAATTGTTCACGGCCAAGGTGTTCATATTACCACCTCCCTATGTTCATTCTACCCACACGTGTCCATTTTACCCCCAAAAAACTGCTTTCGAAAATGCTCATGAAAACTACGAAAAACACTATATTTGAGTACTCCTTCTTATTTTTTGTATCAACCATTAGTGGCTCAGGTCATGTGTGCTATCGACTCATAGTTGTAGTGTTAAACTGTGGAGGATTCACTGTCAAAGTATTCCGTTCTAGAAAAACAATTGAAAATAATCGCAGAAAAAAAATTCAATTCATAAAAACTATGTTATGCTATTTGGGCGAAGACCTAGTTGACGTTCGTAAAAAATCCCACTTCAAATGGAGTAATCGATTCACGGCATGATGATTGTTGTTAACAATGAAACAAGCACTCTCAATCGTTTAACTATGGCTGGCCCGCGGTTCACCTTAAAAAGGGCGAACCCCTATTTTGGCACTCGCTTCTACCTGCTGATTGGATTTGTACCAATATTTCATGGTCACAATCTTCTCCTGTCGAGCGATCACTGATTTTGACTAGAGTCGCCTTTTTAAAATCAATCTGCCAGTGTTGGTTCTAAATTGACAGGCTCACCCTGACAGGTTCCAACACAGTTTCAGAGCTGTTCATTCACAACTAAAAAAAAGCTCAAAGGTGCTCAAGTCGGGTCACCGGGCCGAACGAAGGACCAGCAGGAGACGCTATGCTTTGCGTAACCTCAACTCGGCAGATATGCTTTACCGTGTACGAATGGCATGCGTTGAGCTAGCTAATAACCTGTCAATGGCCGCAGCTGATTGCGCAGAAAAAGAGGCAGTTATTTTAGGGTTATTCAGTCGTTATATAAGATTAGCAGTTTTCATCAGAAAAAAAGGTGCTATTAAGTAGAAGGCAGAATGAAAACAATCGTCCGTTCGCCGACCGCCAAGCTAACGGTCCACGCGACTTTTCGCCGCGCCGACTGCAAGCGGGTTTGCGAGGCTGTACATTTGCACCTTATCTTAGTTTTTATGCGTCAGCCGCAAATCGAAGCAAAATTAAGATCACATTTCCAAACTGCATTGTGTGTAGGTTTACGTTGCGGCATATACACCAGAAAAACGAGACCGGCCTCTGTCGTGCAGGGTCGAATGCTGTGTATAAGCTATTATTATGAAAAGCCACCGTTCGGGAGATTAAATGTCAGATTAAAGTACCCCGGACGGGAAAATCGTTCCGATCGCGCGCTGGTTGCTCTACATTTGACCGCAACCGCCGTACGAGCGCAGCCGGTGAAACCGAATACTGCGGGACCGACCGATCGGCACCCCCTGGAGCAGAAAAGCCGGAGCGACCAACAGCAGTCGGGCCGTAATCCGGCTAATACAGCGTCATCGCCACAGTTTTGCGATCCAGCAGCCCCCGCTGCTCGTAAGCTGACAAATTGCCCGTAAGTTGCCACGGGGATGTTAATCCTCTTTGAATGCGAAACGTGCGGTAATCCGTATCGTATAAGTTAGTTCCTCCTCGGCGAAGTCGAAGCGGTGGAAATCGGGTTGGTTTATTGAAATTAAAACAAATCGAAAAACAACGGCCATTTTAGCTGCGGATAGGTTATGATTTAATTGTTTGTTGAAAAAACTCGTTGACCATGAAAATGAGTTGATTTTGATGGTTGAAAAATACTGCTTGGACGGATTAGCACGATTTTTTGCCCGCTGCAGCGCTCGCAGTTGATGGTTTTGCAGGTGTTTGACTGAAAGTGTTGACAATATGGATCGGAATAGAAAATTTGGATTTGAACCGAATCAATTTCGTCGTAGTCCTCGTTCAGCCTTGTGAAAGTTTTCAGTACAACAGAAACAGAATGAAAAGCAGTAACTAAGGCAAACTTTCTAAATGTGATTTAAGGCAGCGGTTCTCAACCTGGGGTACGCGAACCCCTGGGGGTACTCGAAAGCCTCCAGGGAGTACGCGGAAAAAACATCAGTAATGGCGGACAAAGATCTTAAAAAATCTCTCAGATGGTCTTGAGGTACGATGCTGGCCTAACAAGCTTGTCGTCGTAGGTTCGAGTCTCGGCTCGTTGACTGTTAGTGTTAGTAAGATCGTAGCGCTAGCCCCGTAATTGTCCTGTACACTAAACACCAAAGCTTTGCTTTTTTTAAGCAAATCACACAATGCTTGAGAGAAAATGTTTAAAAACATATTTTCTGTTGTTTTATTGGAGAGTACGACCAACTTTATTACAGATTAGTTTTTTTTTTCATGAATAACCATAAAAATCATTCAAAAAAAAAAAAAAATGGGGGGTACTATTGATGTGAAATATCACAAAGGTGTACGCGGACAAAAAAAGGTTGAGAACCACTGATCTAAGGGATCCATTCCACCCTATTACACGAATCCGAAGCGATCATGTTTGCACAACCGTGAGTGCAAATACTAGGGTACTAAGGGAAAATTGTCTGAACCACGCATGACCAATTCTTATGTCTAGTTCTCCTCAATATTGAATCAGTTTTGCTAAAAGAGGTTGATGATTTTGATTGTCAGTAAATCAGTTCGGAGATTTCGTCACGATAGAAGAGATCGTTTTTTACTGTTACGCTCCACAATCGAGCAGTTTCATTTCCATTTCATTCTTCTCGGTCACTGTATTCACATCACGATGAACATTTTCGCTGTCAAACGATGATTAATTACGGGTTTCTTTTCCGTCTGGTTCGGTTTATCGGTTCGTTTTGAATGGAACTGATGAGTGTTTTAATTGACGGAATGACTGATGTAAAGTGTGACTCTTTCCATTCTTTCAGTGCGTCATTTAAAATCAGCCCTGTATCACGGCATTTGATGTACCATCAAACGCGTAAGGCGTAATTTTTGATCGCATAAGCAGTGTTAAATCGTAATCAATCACGTTATATTGTGAAGGACATACTCTGCTCTCCAATACACGGCAAGCCACAGTTGGAACCGCATTGGACACAAAAGAGTTAAAGGCCATGCAGCAGCATCCTTTAACCAGATTTTCTCGGAGGGAACACGTGACAAATATATTCTAAAACCGGGATACATGGGGAAATTCGATTTGTTTTTCACTAACTAAAGCATATAAACAATTATTATTCATTGCTTTGAGGAACCTGCTTCATTCTGTAAAATACTGAAACTTGGCTACTATGCAAACGTACGATTTTTGACAGTAAGTTAGTGAAATTTGTCACATAGAAGATCGAGATTCCATTTCGGAACACAAAGCTTTACTTAAAAAAATTTCTGTTCCGTTCAAAACGGTACGTCTAGTCAATCAATCCATTAAGTACGTCATGCAAGTTTTAATCAATATTGTTTCCCTTCCTCGTTGTCACTCAGGGTAGTGAAACTGGTGTTGTCGGTGGCCAAAATCTCTTCGGCAGGAAAGGACTAAATAAGAAAGGTTGTGAATATGAAATAAACCCTCTATGTCCATAATGCACTGTATGGATGCGCTCTGTTTCCGTTAGTATTCAAAATATTTTCAATCGAAAATCTTCATGCGATAGTGACGCTGCTAACCTTCGCTTTCAATTGAAAATCATTTCTTTTTTCTTCGAAATTCGCTGTCAAAATCAATGTAAAACGTTCGAGTAGTTTTCTTGTGACTCAAAAAGTGCTCGAAAAGGAAACAAATGATTTTCAATTGAAGTCGAAGCATAACAGCGTCACTCTCCGATATTTTTCAATTGAAAATGACATCGTCAGGCCCTAGTTATGACACTATTTTACGCGATGATAAAAGCATTTTAATCTTAAGAATTTTTTTATGAGAAGAAAGGAGAAACTAAAATCGTAAATTTCGTGACCACATTAGAAGCATAGGTGAACATTTTAGATAGTGTAATAAAATATTTAGGCTATGTTTCATATTATTCAGAATTTCCACTATTGATAAATTTGACTGTACACAATCATACGCGTCAACAGCAAGTCATGAGACGTTATATGCCATCATTTGGACACAGGATAGAATTGCCAATGTTTGCATAAAGTACACCAGGTAACAAATTTGATTTCGACCAAGACCGTACATAACCGTACGCGTTAGCAGACAAACACAAAATACTATTATTTTCGTATTCGCACTGCAAAAAACTGCATTTTATATCGTATGGAAAATGTATACCCGATTCTTCTTTTTGCATGCCTTTTTCGAACGGTTTTTCAAAATAACTCGATTTTATCTAAACGGTTTCTCGAAATTACTCGGATTTATTTTATACGGTTTCTCGAAATAAACCGGTTTTTTGGAAATATCAAGCGCAGGACGCTTCCCCCGTGCAAAAAAAGAATCAGATGTATGGAACATGTTCTATTTCTCAGTGTCAGTGACAGAAAATCTTCGTTTAACCGTTATGTACTCGGCAGGGTACCCGGATACCTTTTCAGACTTTATTGTTTCAAAAAATTAAAATAACCGCAACTCAGCCAGCTGAAACCTATGGAATGCTCCAAACTAGTGGAAATAAACCATTTTCCATCATCAGACTGTTTAAAGCAGCAGGAGAGGTCGAAGGGGGGTGGACTTCGATTTTTTACCCCATAAGTATTTAGCAAGGTGCCTGGGTACCTGGGTACCCACAAAATAAAATTCTTCTTGCATTTTCATTTCTTGACCAATTTTCGATCTTGGCCTATCAAAAGATTGAAAAATCTGTCTACTTTTAGAATCCGGAACCGACATGAATCTGTGACCACATCTGGTTCCTGTAAATCCTGATCTATGGGAGCATGCTCCGGTGAGACAAATTAGTACAATTGTCAATAAAACCGAACAACATTGGTATTAAAAATCATGAAATCATTCCAGGAGTTGATTTTCATTCATTTTGAGTCCTAAGTCCTCTGTCTGATGAGTTGTCCTAAATGGCCATTTCGGAGCAGATTCTCGATCTTGGACATGGTCCCGAAGATCCGATTTTATGGGAACCATATGGAGACCAATGGCTCTTCTGGTCCCGTATACTAATAATAGACAAATTTCCCAATCTTTTAAAGGTTCAAGATCAAAAATCGGTCAAGAACTGAAGAAGTAAGAAGCATTTTATTTTGGTGAGTACCCGGGTATCCTGCCGAGTACTTAGCTGTGTTAAAATTGCCGAGTACATAACGGTTAAACAACGTCCATGGCCCTATATCAATTTGATGTCTTGGCAGTAAAGTTGATATAAAAAAGTTTGTGACACTTCCTCTTTCAAATGCAATCTCAAACTGATGTATTGAAGGTGAACGAAAAAACTTACGAATAAGGCTTATTTTCATAAAAAATCAAACTCTGCTCGGATACATTTTGAAAGACAGTAACCAAGAGCTTTGTTATGTTGCTAGTTAAAAACCAAAACAATTCAATCACACTATTTTTCACCCAAACAAATCGAAATAGGATTAGCCAATGTCATCAACCCAACGGAACATTTAATGATCTAAATTCAAAGTTCCTAATTTGGAATGTTTTCCCTCAAACCTGTGAATAATCTGCTACAAGTAATCGGTATGCGAAGTAAGTTTTCTGTTGCTTTTGGGAGATCGGGCATGCGAATGTGTTGATAAGCGTTAGTTCAACGCAACCATAAAATAGCCATGCAAAATAGGCAACGGTTTAAACGAATTTTCTAGCATACTATAAATGCACACACACTCCAACAGAACCCATAACAAGAGAAAGGTGTACAAATTAAATCTGTTCAAGACTCGCCATATTCCTCGCCATCCAGCAAGTGACTCTTTTTATACCCTTGATAAAAGAAAGAGAAAAAAATGCGAATTGCCGACAAGTATAAAATATGTAAAAATAGGTTGCTGGTGACAACGGCAGCAGCGGTGGTAATGCGAGCCCGCGGGTCCAACTGGGACCGCGAACAACAATTACATTCGGATATGTGAAGTGAATTAATTCTGCACCATCACCATGCTCTCTGCTGCTATCCATTCAGCTTTGTCCATTTTGGGATTCCATACACCATTGAAATGATATCATCGCGGGACCCGGGCGCGAGGATCGACCCGATGTGGTGTATAATAATGAGACCGGCTCTCGGGAAGACGCCAGCCCAGCTAGCCGGCCAGAATGATGGACATCATGGAAGGCGACAGAGAATGCATACGCGCTGGGCACAATTATTATGCGTGGCGAATTAAAACAGCACTGGGAGCTGCCCGGTTGCTGTCTGGATGGAGAAAATTATAGGCTTCAATGCTTCTCAAGGTTTCGGCGCAATGAACTTGCTCCGAGAAATGGCGAACTAGATTAGTTATGGCTTTGGAAGAAATACGCCAGCACCGCGAGTGAATTCTGGCGACGACGCATCGACAATCGTGAATGATTGCACAAATTTTGCCATCCTACCGTGAAAGCTAGCGCTCGGGCAGATCCCACGAGGCACGATGAAATGGCACGGTTGATAAAGTTGCCTTATTGTGTAATATTTTGAACTCACTTCAAAGAAACTTTTATGACATTATCAATGCACGCCGCGCCCATAGTGCCCTACTAGCGAATGTAGGATCATAAATATCACACTAACCATAGTTGCTTAACTAGCGAGTACTATAGAGGGCTGCTTCACTGAATGGTGGTACTTACCTCGGGGACAGTGGTTTCGTACGGTGTGTTGATAAACATCGGCGGATTATCATTCACGTCCGACACCCGAACGATGATCGGAATATTACGCTTGCGACGCGTGGACCGGATAGTACAGGTTATCTGCAGGACAAGAAAGAATACAAGTGGTTAGCACTGGCAGCAGTTCAAGGTTGATCAGAAAATGATATACCTGGAAGACTATGTGGCTGAGATTCTCCTCGTCCCGGTCCAGAGGGTGAATCAGCTGCAGTGATTTACCGTCCAGCACAAACGCTGGGTTACCTTTCGGGAATATCAGATCCAGAGCAATTTCCTCCACCGGATCACCGTAGATGGGAAGTTCCGGCGGCGACGTCGGTTGGCTGGTCACTGGTGAAAGGAAATGATACTAACGTGAATACCGGTATCTAAGCGCTATGATTAATGGGATGTATTTACTGATGATTATAGCTTTAGCACTTCAATATTGCATAGTCGGAAAATGAAACTGTTACTGCACTGAGGACTTAACTAATTAATAATAACATTTCATTTTACTGGCAAGTTACAGTGATGGAAAAACTAATGAGTATGATTCTTCCTTATAGGGTGATTCGATATATAATCTATCATATAATAAGATATTTCAACGCCATCTCCGTGTGATATTGCTTATATAAGGGCTTATGAATGGAACTATGCTATGTGTCAAAAACCATGGTGTTTTTTGACCGTGAGCAAATGTAAATTTTTATCGACCAACATTTGAGTGAAAAAAATAATAGGTGTACAGTAAACTATACATCGTGACGCTTATTGCTGTACTATAGTGAGCATCGTTCCTCCTACCAAATATCGCCAACTATAATTCTTTTAGGAGAAGGACTTATGTTGTTAAGAGCATGTCACCAAGGGATTATAGAATTCAGCGTAAAGAAAGAGGAAGTAGTGAGGGAGCCTGAGAATAAACGCATGCTTAAATCGTTTTTGACATCGAATGACCTAATTTTACTAAGATTGGAAACCACGACCATCCGCTTGAAGGAATGTGAATTAATAAAGAAGTCCGATGTGCATTTTGAGAACTTTTTGAATGAAATCGATGAGTATAAGTATTTTCATATCCTCGATCATGTCAGGAGACCGGAGGTTCGTGTTTAAAGACTGGAACATGATGTTTGGTGCCGTTTTTAAAATCCAACATGGCGAATTCTGGAAAGATGTATAAAACTGTGAAAAAAGATAAAAATCCCCAAATACTACACAATATTGATATTTTTCGCACTGGGATTATGCTCGAAAATTGAAAATCGGCGTTCGATACCATTTTGAAATTCAAGGTAACTACTTAAAGGTTTCGAAACAACTGGAAAAAATTTTATTCAAATAATCCCAAACATAAGTATTACCAGAATAGGCATGATACCTTCAAATCCAAAATTGGTAATCGCAACAGTATTAACCTTATGGTAACGACTTCTAATTTCTGAAAAGTTTAAAACGCTCGGATATCGGCTCAAATAAATGACAATCCCGTGTATTTTTGCAACGAAAATTTTTGTTATAATACCATTACAGACGATTCAAATAAGGTTGTTTTCTCAAGAAACCTTCATGAAAGATTGATTATCAATTTTCACATCTACTCATGTTAATAGCTCAATTTAAGAAAAAAAATGGTGTGGCAGCTTGGTTGCATTCCGATCGACGAAAAACTCTAAACATCAGCCAGCTATTCGGTAGAATAAAATAAGCCCACTAAAACTAATTTAATAGATCGTTGCAGTCATATCTGCAGATTTATAAGTTGACAAACTGCTTCACGAGCGAACAACAGTGAATACGTTGTCGGTGTGATCATGCGTAAAAAGTACCTACGGGAAATAGTTTATTTATCCGGTACGCGATTGTTTTTCTATGATTTGAATGACAGCTTGACCGATCGACCCAATAAACAAAAGGAAACGAAAAACGATAATGTTGAGAAACTATATCTTCAGTTTTAATGATTTCATGATCTTGTAGTAAATTATTTTGATCGGTTTGGCAAGAAAATAGTTATGTAGAATGAAAAGTCAGTAATATTCCACCTATTGACTGAGTCCGCAAATTTAAAACAAATAAGCTTTTTAAGATAATTCAATTTTAATTTTTCTTTTAACTTTTCTTTTCAAAGAACGTAATTTTTATAGTATATTTTTTTTTTGGATAAACAAAATTATTATCTACAACTTTGACGAAGACGTCACACCAATCAAATAAACCGTTTTAACCCTAAAAATATTTGTATTCATCAATACCTTCCCGAAATATCATTTTTAAATGGCTTCTCAAAAATTAGTCATGTTCCAAAATATAAGACCAATAGCACAAAATGGCATCTTTTGTCTATAGAAACGTCTATGAAATGATTCAGCCAAATCAAAAATGACAATTAAAGAAAAATTGAAACTCGGACATTTTTATTGGAACTGCTCTATTTGAAATAAAATACATTGAGCGATCTGTTGCTATACTGTTAAAACCGGAGTTCATAAAATCAAAATTAAAAGTTTTGCTAGGAAAATCCAGGGGCAAACTTATCACTGTTGCCAACTAGGCATTGGTCTCTCAAATTAAATACTACAAGGTATACAGCCCTAGGGTTGTATGAAATGGTGACGTGTGACTAAACACTGTAATTAGAGGATTTGTGTTACAAAATATACAGAGTCTGCAGACAGAATCAATGTTTTTGCTGAGTGACTGTACGTATTTTTATTTTCAGCCTCCCCTGGGAATCAATTTTTGAAATATATTCGACAACACTCGAAAGAATAACGTTTATATTTGGCGATATTATGCCTGTAGTATTTTTTTGTGCAAACAACATGTATTTGACAAGGCACAAGCATATCGTGCTTGTTGAAGAAGCACCAAGAATTTCTCGTAATGCGTCGAAGTCAGAATTACCTCTATATCCTCAAAAACCACATAAAATAATACTTACGTTATCATAATGAATGGTTTTGTCTTATTCAACTCCGATTAAATCAAATCTATCTTACTTTCAAAATAATATGGAAGCCCTTACAAAGGTTCAATAATCGGCAAACTTAAGAAGATATGTCAAACAAAATTATTTCCAACAAAAAATCGTAGCAATCAACAATTCTGTTTTTGTTTTTTGCTTGACATTATTTTTTTTTAATTTGCCTACAACTACATTCGCTGTATTACGAAGGCAGCTAATATACGTTTCTTGTGGAAATGATTAGAATAATAATATATCATCTAACAATTGTGAAATATAGAAAAAGAGATTCTGAATGAATCTTAGTAAATAAACCAAAAATTCACAAACTCACATTCGCAGGCTTTTTCCTCGACTGCACACGAATAGAAATGTACGAACAAAAGTGTACCAATAGTACCGCTGCAGTACCAATAGAAGTGTACCGCTGAAATGTACGAATAGAAGAATACCGCTTCAAACATAGATGACGAGAGACCTGCGGTTCTTTACTTCACTGGTACTGTTGCTTTTACCGGTATGTTTTCTTTCAAGACATCAGTTTTCATTAGGTTCGAAAAGCAGGTTTAGAAATTGTTCAAGGATTAGGCTTGTTCCAAACTTTTATGAAAGCTTTTACCTTAGAGACATCATATTGGTCTTAGCTCGTGGAAGCAAAAATAAATGGACCTATTGGGACGGGGAGACTGTCAATTTTTATTTCGACATTGATACAGAGAATATCACAGGGAACGGATGATGTCCATTCATGTCGTCTGTGCTAGGAATGCTCGCATGTAATTGGTTCATTGTTCGCGTAAATTTATCATTGAAACTTTTTATCAATTTTACCGCTTAACAATGAAATTAGAGTGATAACTATCATATTACAAAATTCTTACACATTTTATCTATCCAACAACATTTTGGTTATTGTTATCCATCAAGTGGTTATGCTGTTATTAACGTTAGAAATCTGACGCAATATTTGCCAGTTTCATTACCATTTTTACAGATTGCATCCCAGTATAGTAAACAAAGACGTAGTCCCACGTCAAAAAAATGTTATGATAGAATTCTCGCGTAACTTCTCAAAAGGACCTAAGTAACAATGAGAGACTCTCTCCACTCTCACTCTGTTTCGTTAATAATAACAGTGTCATTATAAATTTTTTCAACGATTTCTTGCCAAGCACAATTAAGCTAGGTTAAAGACAAAAGGAGCGTGGGAATTAAATTCCACTTTTTACTCTTTTGGACCACAATGCAATGGAGTATAGCAACCCGACTGAAGGTTTGGTTTAGTGGCCGGAGTTGTACTGTAGTCGATAATACTAAATATCAAAGCAAATAAGTAAGTTTTAGCTTCAAATGGTGAGTTGACAACCTGGAAGGAGTGTCAAGTTTAGCTCCGCTTCTCACAAGTCACGAAGTCATAAAATTACAATAGACTGCCATCTGAAACATGGACACAACTGGTTGGCGTAGCCTGGGTGATCTTATAGTTCCGGCTACAGCTAAGGGAGAAGAAATGCTTCGCCAACTCGAGCGTCCGTTCTCCATGTTAAGGGCGACTGATCAAGGTCCTGGTGCCAGCATAAGGCTCTAAACAGTGTTATCACGATGGATCTCCTGCGAGACAGGGGGGAGGTGGTACAAGCCAGTCGTAAACATCATCAGTACAATGTGAATACGGACCGAGGCAATCGGAACAGAAACGGGCAAAGAAAACGGACTAACGATCCGAAACTCGGATCATGGAACTGCAAGTCCATTATTTTTTTTGGGAAGTACTCGCATTCTTTCCAACCTATTGAGGGTCTGCGGTGCTTATTACGGGAGTCACTTCACGGTGAAATCAGAGTGAAGTGAACAAAATCCTATCACGGGACTCACGTAAGTGAGAAAAACGTCACAAAGTGACATCTGCCGCGGAATCTGGGTTATTATAAGTGTCATATCAGTGAAGTGAGAACGGAAAAAGCGACGATTCGCGTGGAATTATTTCACGAGCATTTTGAACGGTGAAATGATTCCACGAAGATGCCATAAGTCTTAAAGTTGATTGATTTGTGATCTAATGGTAAATATTGGATTTATCCTTCAGTAACAAAACGAATCAGAATTTGATCCGTGCCTTAAAGCGGTCAAATTTTCATTTTTTTGCCCGATGAAAAAAATGCATACTAGTTCAGGAAATTTTCGATACCGAAAAACACATTTTTTTTGATGTCGAATGTTTTAAAAATGCAGAACACGTCAAGATCTGGTGTTATCTGAAAAAAAAAACGGAAAAAACGACTTTCTGGGACTTAGAGATTTTTGAGCTGGGAAACAATCTCATTCCACTTGTCCTATTCTCAATTTCACTTCACTGTCAATCTCACTCCACGGAGGTGATTTTTGTCACCTCACTCGAGGTGGAATCGGGAATAGGTCTAAAAAAGTGAAGTGAGCGTGAGAGTGAAATATATTTCACCGTGAAGTGACTCCCGTAATAAGCACCCGCAAGTTCGATATTCTAGCATCCACCGGAGCGCACACCAGCTCATAAACGAAAACTCCCATATCGGTACACCTGGAGTGGAGATCACAATAACAGACCGAATCGGACGGAAGGCACTTCTCCAATATTATCGACGTCCGAACCTATCATGGCGCAACTTCGACTCTGATTACTTACTCCAAATTCCGAGCACACATTTCTTCGAAGAGAAGAAAATTTCTTCATATACTTTCAATTAAGAAATTTTCTTCGCTTCAAAGAAACGTGTTTTCGGCATTCGGCCGCTGATGGTCAAAATGCGCGAAAGGCTCTTGGTTGCCAACAACATCCTTAACCGGCATAGTCTGGAGCGACTTAAACTCTCCGAAGCTGTCACTGAGTACGTGCAAAACATTGAGGCAGCGTTGCCGGATGAGGTAGAGCTCATCGTAGCCCCTCTAGAGGATTGCTGGAGTAATGTAAAAGCAGCCACTAACAGGGCAGCGGAAGGTGCCATTGAGTTCTTCGAGAAGAATTAACGTAACGGCTGGTTTGAAAAAGATTGTCAGACGATTCGAACGACGAATGAAGGAATCTTGACAGATGAATGTGAGGTAATTGACAGGTGAAAGGCAACACTATAATAAACACCTGACGGCGCAGAGGCTGAGGACCATGACGGCAGAAGGAACGACTTCTTCAGCACCACGAATGAGGGAGACATACCGCCCCCACGATAAGTGAAGTTCAGCATCCTATCAAGCAGCTCAACAACAACAAATCAGCTGAAAAAGATGGCATCACAGCGGAACTTATCAAACGGGCCCGGATAGGTTGGCTCTCTGTCTGCGAGATGAGCTTGAGGTGGTTGACGATTTCGTTTACCTCGGATCATTGGCAACGTCAGACAAAAATGCAGCAGAAAAATGCGCAGACGTATCGTAGCTGGAAGTTGTGCGTTATGAACTTCACAAGACTGTGGTTTGGTAAGCTTCACCCCCGTACTAAGTGCACCATGTACAAGATGCTGGTAAGCCCGGTAGTCTTCTATGGGTACGAAACATGGACAATGCTTGAGAAGAACTTGTAAGCACTGGCCGTTTTCGAACGAGGTGTGCATAGGACCGTCTTCAGCGAAATATGTGAGGATGGCGTATGGAGACAAGGAATGAACCACGAGTTGGCACAACTCTATGGCGAGCCCAGTATCCAGGAAGTCGCAACAGCTGGAAGGGTACAGTGGGTGGGACAAATTGTAGGAATGACGGATTACAATCCCGCGAAAATGGTGTTCGTTCCGAATCCGGCCGGTACACGACGTAGAGGCGCGGTGGCTAGGTGGCAGAACCAAGTTGAGTAATTGATACAGCAGCTTATCGATTACCTCAATTAAAGCACAAATATCGATTATCAAACTTTATAAACGCGTAGAAAACTTTACGGTAGTGACGCTAAAATTAAAACCGTAGCAGCTCAGAAACCAAAATTTATTTTTGTTTCTGGTAGGTTGCTAGTGACAACTGTCATACTTGCATTATAGGGTGGTCCCATGAAATGCTGGAAGTTTCTATTATTCTTTGCATATTTCCAAAAAAACTGGACTAGACTGTTTCGTCTCAGAAAGGCGTTTTAAACCTTTTTGACCAAGGTAGTCAAAGAACAATCCACAAGCAACCGATAATTCGAAGCCGATAAATATCATCATTATGATATTGTCCAAGCAAGCATACCACAGAGTACGAGCGTGGGACAAAATCGTTGTGTATTGCATCATCATGCCGCATTGTTGACCGCATTGTTAATGACAATTTGATTAGACACGTGCCGACTGCTAAAAATCCACCTGCAATTACGGAATTAATTCAATCGGCGCAACAGCCAACGCCGCCATCTTGAAAGATTTTTGGCTTACAATTGCCTCGCAGATCACACTTAACAACCCAAAAGAGAGATGGAATCGGCAAACCCTGAGACTTAAGTTAAGAATCAATAAAACTTTATGAGTCTTTATTTTTTGCTTATTCGACATCCCATTACCAATTATAAAGTTTTCATATCGACTCACAAATCACAATTAATCAAGCAACTTTCGAGAGAGTGAGTTCAACAAAATTCACCCGAAACACAGACTGATGTGATTCCGATGGGAACATGTGAATACACTTCTAAAATCGATGGAAAATAAAACTGTGGCAAATTGATTCTGGACTTTTCCTTTTCGTTCCCCATGTTACTCTTTCTGAGCAGAAAAGCACTGAAAACGTAGCTCAAGGGCATTCATCGACGCGGGTGATCTCGCGGGTAAAAACGGGACAAAATTAACATAAAACTTAATCCGATTAGTGTTGCTACGCTGTTGTCGGGGCAGCGCAGTGGGTCCCGCATTATGGTCAATGATCAGGATTTTATTGTTCTACATTCCCAAAGCTGAAACGATTAACGCACCACCTGACTCTGTTTCGAGCAAAAAATCGAATAAATTACTATAGACTAACGAATCCGGAGAGAAGAATCAGAACAATTATGGTCTAAAAACAAGCACCGCGCTATGCCCAAAATAAACTGCACCTTTTGCCTCTTTTGGTATCTATAATGATGCTCTACTAATTGGTCAAACCTTGATCACCTAGCAGCCATAAACGAAGTGATAACTATAGTGAACCCGCTAGCGATGTGGAAAAAATGATCACCATCGAACAACCCACAACAGACAAGTATTTAATCTTTAATCGTAGCGTGATTGCACTACTTACAGTTACCCCGACTCTCCTCGATGTCGAGAATGATGTTCGTCTGGCCCGTTTCTACTTCGCACAACTGCAGCTTCCCATCGGTGGCCTGCACCTTGTGGGTTACTATCAGCAGTGTAGCCAGCACCAGCAGCCGCGGCAACAAAAAACTGCTCCCCATCGCTGCGGACGTCCATTTGCCTAACGACCAGGCTGTCCGGTTCGTCATATGTGAGGCCACCACCGATGACGGCCGGCCGCCGCACGATTGCCGTTGTCCCAGTCGCAATCGTCGATCTGGAACTGGATCTGGATCCTTCCTACTATGATTGAGCGTAATTGAGCCAACGTTTGTGACGGCTCGCTGCAGTCTGCCGGTTGGTGCGGTTTCAAGTGCTAATGCCTCTTTGGTCATGCTCTGGCTGAGTCGTTCCCGTGTGTGTTTGTGTGTGTTGTTGCTTGTTTGTGCGAAGCGGTGTCACGTTGTTGTTTACTCTAAAAGTCGTGGCGTCGTGCTGTTCGTCCTGCGCTGCCCTGGCCTAGTTTGTACTGCAGAGAGCGGGAACTGAAACGAAAGGTAAGAAAGATAAAACCCTGATGAGAAGGAGTGGCTAAGATTACAGTGCATTTTTGAGATTTTCAGACTTTTTCTAGAAGGTGCATTAGATGAATACAAATGTTTGAAGCTAATATATATCTTTTATTTTTATATGAACAGTCCAACCGCAAGCAAAATTTTTGTTTTAGTTCTGTCTGTTTAAGCGGTAATGGTTTGTTTTTACTATACAGAAGGTAATATTTAATCCAGCTTCTTCGGCACTGTTTAGGAAATTGTTAATAATTTCTTTGATGCCTTTTTAAGCAAGCTTCTTAATTCTTCTTGATAAATTTCAAAAACTCCCTGCAAAACTCATACTGGCTTTGCTTAATTTTCACCTTTGTATACTATTTATTGATTTGAATTAGCCTTTACTTAGTTACTTTTTCCTGATTCTCTCATCAAAAGCGTTGTTTTCGTTCCCCTCTGAGAGGTGAATCCCAACCCGTGAGCACGGCACTTGAACAACATATTTCCTTATAAAATAAAGAAACAATTTTTAATTACCGCAGAAATAATCAATATTTCCGGTTTAATAATCATAAACACATATATTACAGCTTTCACATCCAAGGACGAGATTAAAAGTGAAAGCACGGCTGCAGTTGAACTCAGTCGAATGTTACCAGGTAAAATTTAGCATGGATGGCAATCACCCCGACGACGGTACTTATCAGTGTGCAATTTGCGTGTCCGGTGTTTGCGAAAATCCTGCAAAGCCAGGGCGAGCGAAGCATCCCGGAGCTTGTCCATTCTCTCGGGTGTCAATTCCCCAGCAACGGTTTGCATGAACCCATTTGCGTTCGTAGTAGAACATCATTCGAGGAGAAAGGTTTCGAATGTCGCTAGCATTGAAGTTACGTGTATCACGCATTCACACACGCGGCGCTTTCTCTTTCAGAGAATCAGTCAAACCGGTTCTGGTTTAGATGTCATCAACGGCTTTAGCACAATCGCTTAATTACCAACTATTTCAGCGAGCGCCAAACTTCAGCACATTTAATGCAAAAATCGTGAAGTTCAGCATGCAACCATTAAAAATTGAGCCATTAATATATTATACTTATGAAATAGCAGCCCCCGCGGTTGCGCGGTAACTCATTACGGCCTCTCATTTTTTGCACTGATTGCTATAAAACTGGTAACTGCTATTCAAAGGCTATTGCCGTTTCTATGCACCAAACTTCTCCGCCAATGTGCAAAAGTTCCCGTAAAATAAAACCTGAAACAAAGAAATATGATTTGGGCGAAATGCAAACCTATAGGGAACCAGTTTCAGGCCACCTAACGCGCGACCGGACTGGGCGGATTCGGCAAGATTGATTGCCCGAAAGTGCTGCCCGAGTCGGGCTGGGTGTGAACCGTTTATCAAAAAATTGAACACGGTGCAGGCCCCCGCCGCAGGCCACCGTAATTTCTAATACTTCCAACCCTCGTTTATGAGCGGTTCACTTTCGTTGGCTTCTTGCCTTAGCGGGATTTCTATCGCGATTAGTAGACATGTTTTTACGTGTATGCATGCATTAATGTGTGCGCTATTATTCAATATTTCCTCGTGTTACTATATTTAGGACGAATGAGATTTCGATAACAATTGATTAATTTATGGTTTTCCGAAAGAAAGGCGCGAGTAAAATAAAAAACAAACAAACTATTACATACTACTGCTTATATAGCCAAGATGAGCCAAAAAAACGGAACAATTAGCACGAGTTTTTGGCAGATATGAATTTGTCGTTTCGTGAAATTATGTTCCAATTTTGACATAGCTAATGTTCAAAATGAAATTATATTGAAAATTCAAAGCGAAATTTCGAGCATTGAACTTTCCATTTGACACTAACCTTTTTGGAAATCGGTCCAGTTATCTTTGGGAAAAGTGGATATAAGAGCTTTTCGGTATTTTTTTAAAAATAATACTCAAATCGTTGTTGCTTAAAATGGATTTAAAAACCTGATGACGATAAAAACAAATTTTTTGAGATGTTTAATGGGCTCTGTGAGTCAAATAGCTGAATGCGATGCTGAACTAAAGCATGCAACATATTCAAAAACAATCCCACAAAAAATATATGAAAAAATGGGGGAATCGAACAAAATTCCAAAAAGTGCAAAAGGTGTTTTTTAGCATTAAAAAGTCATTTTTTCTTAAATCACGTTTGGGCAACCTGTAAACAAAATTTTAGAAAATGTTCTACAAAAATGCTATAAATAACATAATCTTTCAATTTGAGTTTGAGCACCTAGACCTTTTAAACATTGATATTTTTTGGGACACTCTAATGCTGTCTAGTTCTGTCGATTTAGAGAATTTGAATTAGGGTGCAAAAACCTTTCGAGGAAAACAAAGCAAATTCGTCAAAAACATAATCTACTTTCCTACCTAGATGCTCCCTTCATTTGATATATGCTAAAAAAACGGACTGTTAAAGCGCTGCAGTGAGCTCTGTTGTGTAGTTATCCCTCTCCTCACCTCATTTTATTACTTCTCAGGAGAGATATTTCAGATTCCATCCCATGGTGTTTTTGCAAGCTTCTCAGGTACACACGATTCGCTGCTCTTTGTAAGCAAGTGCGTCGATTTGCTCACCAGCGTGAGAGCAGTTGGTTTTCGCAGTGAAAGATAGTTTCCTCCTCGCCAGTGATTCTCTGAGGAGAAACGACAAGCCTGGTTGAGATGAAATGGTGTTGAAGCAAATTTTCAAAGGCACAAGACTAAATAACAGTTAACTTGTGAAACGCTACTTTATGTTTGCTGTGTTTAAGTAAGCATAAAATAGTGTTTCCACACGGAACGCGAAAAAACAATTGCGTTAGAGCCTAAACTGAAAAAATATGAGAGATTATACTTTTTTACACATTTTTCGTAAATTTTGGTGCCCCTAGCGAGCTCGGAAGAGCATCAAAAGGCAACAGAATTATTGCTCATTGCTTCTACGTTTGCTTACGGGAAATCTTCATTTGAGTTTCTGAAGACTACGTACTTTCGACATGGCCAGAAGCACCATTCATTTTATTCCAATTTGAGCTCAAGGGATTTTTTTTCGCATCCTAATGTCTTCCGGAACACTAAACCGTGATTTGCGTCTGCCTTGATGTAGGTGTCGTCATCCATAACCACACACACACATCGGTTTTGTAAACCACTGTCGATACAGTTTCCTTGCGCGGGATTTGGCCGCCATCTTTTGTTGATCACGCTGGTTCGGTGCCTTCCGGATGCTTGCTGAATAAACCAGGTGGAAAACTTTGCATTCAGAGCCGCTTCGCGAATCGAAAGGTTACGCTTGAAATAATCCAACACCTTCCGGTCCTTCACAGGGTCAGCTGTCTTTGATTTTCTTCCACTTCCAGCCCGCCGCTCGGTCGTCTGGAACCCCTCACACGATTCCACCACCCGAGACACAGTTGTATGGGTGATTCCCAGTTGTCCATCTCATAGTCGCAGTCGGATTTTGCATGACGGCGCGCAAAATTCTCTGGCGATTTTCTTCTTGTTTCAGTGATATCTCAATAACTACTGAACCGATTGTTATGAAAACTTTGCACAGAGGAATAATACACTCCAAGCTAGTTATACCGAGCTTCATAAATTTTTATCCACGGACAAAAAAGTTATACACGGTTCAAAGTGGTGCAATTTTTTCGAGTACAGTGTACAGGCTTTACGATTGGAAACTCGGTTCATGGAGCAGCATATCGTTATGCTTTCTCAGCTGCGACAAGCTCATGTATGATGAACTCAATCTATGGAACTACGAAATCGCTGCAGGAAATTCGAACGCGCTGCAGTAACTTTGCTGTAAGTTGGAAATTAAGGGTCGGTTCTTCAACTAAAGCATCATCAACGTGCACTGCCCACACGAGGGAAGACCCGATGATGAGAAAAGGCGTTATATGCGTAGCTAGATCAGGCGTTGATAGCCTTCTAAAACTGGAAGCAATGTACAGGAATGGGGCTTAGAACCTGCGATAATCCAATTGATTCATACGGTTATAGTCAGATCCAAGTCAGAAGTTCATGCCATCTTAGAATGCGCTATTTGTCTGAAAGGAAACTACAGGCACATCAAAATATCAAATAGTTAGGCGGCTTTGAAAGCGTTAAAATCATTCACATGCCAGTGCAAACTAGCGTGAGAATGCATTGAACTACTGAAGCAGATGGCCTATAGAAACCAGATTAAACTGTACTGGGTTCCAGGACACTGTGGAATCCAAGGAAACGAAAAAGCTGATACACTTGCTAGACAAGGTCCAAGTGTCTAATTGATAGAACCAGAGCTTGGGTAGCTCGCACAATCAGACCATGGCAATTACCCAATAATGCCCGCAGTGGTTCGAATCCCAGCAAAAAAAGGAACAGACCGGTTGAAACGCCTACACTCCGCATCAAAAGATGCCGGCCAACCCGTGGTGTGGTAGTCAGAAGTACTTTCTTTTCTCGCAAAGACTTCCACAATGCCATCTGGAGAACTCCTGATGACAATGACTCCGAACAGTAGAAAAGATATTGTAAACTATGTGAAGATTGACTGGCTCAAAAAACAACAACTGAGCAACTCTTCAGCGAGTTGTTGACACACGGTAGCGAAGCGCTGGTTGAGACGCTTCACTGGGTTATTGCCAATGTTTGGGAAGAAGAGTAGACGCGGATTACTAGAAATCTCGCCGCTGAGCGCCGCCTGCAAGGTGCTCGCCAGATTCTATGCGAGGGAGTTCATGCAGGATTATCGGGTGCCCCGCCAACATAGACCAAATATTCGTGGTACGGCAGGTCCTGCAGATATGCTTTGAATACAGAGTGCACACCTTCTGTCCCTCGCCTCTAAATAGTATCGATAGTATCGATCATGATCAGCTACGGTAGACACCGGCACCGGCTTTAGAAGGTGTGATTCGTAGGGCGGGTGTCGACACGAGTGGCACGATATTCATTGACTTCGTAGCACGAACACGGAACGGCGGAGACGTACATCAGACTGGATGCTGGAGGACCAACCATAAACACTCCACAGACTAAGTACATAAGAGGAAGAGGTTCCAGTGTAGACAGTGGCAACATCCCACCATAAATTCAGATTAAGGTGAAACCTCAAAAGCAAAGCCTTGGTGCTACATTCCGATTCGGAACTTGACCTTCTGTTTACTATACACAGCCTTCGCAGCCAACCGTTTAATGTACAGGACAATTGCGGGGCTCAGATCGACTTGAACTGTCCTACAGTACGGTCGCATTTTACCAACAGCTCGAGGCTAAGTCTTAGACTACCGTGAGATATTAAAATTTTGTTTTTCGCTTTCAACAGGCAATCTTTTTAAAAGACTACCTGTTGAAAGGCAAAGTAATAAATTTGTTTTTAAAGTTAACGAGTGATTAGTGAATTAATTTGGTTTGAGATATTTCTACATAAATTCTATAGTGAAGTGAAAGTGTAGTGAAGTTGTCCAGTTATGCCTGGAAAAAATAAAAAAGCTCGCTCTGATGCGGCATCAAGGAAACGTGAAGCATCTCCTCCAAGTGACACTGAAATTTCGACTAACAGGTATGATATTCTTTCTTCTGTTGGGGATCTAGAATTCCAAACTTCTCATACTGAGCATAAAGCCGTTATGAAGAAGGTTAAAGTTTCACGTATTGTGGTATTTGTAGCAAACTTTAAAGCATTTCGATCAGAACTTTCATCATTTCTATCGAATGTGAAAGTTAATTTTCAAATTGGTCGCCAAGGCGAAATTCGTATTTTGGCCGAATCTTTTGATGGCCATAAACATCTTTTACAGTATTTGACTGAAAAGATGTATAAATTTTACTCTTTTGATGCCAAAAACGAGAGACCGTTTAAGGCTGTGTTGAAAGGTCTCTCAAATGATCAAAGTATTGATGAAATCAAAGATTGTTCGTCAGAATCACTTGGTTTTGCCCCCAACCAAGTAATTTTGATGAAACGAAAGGCAAATGCCAAAATTTTCCAAACTGGAATACACCAGGAAAATTACTCAGTACATTTTGATCGTACCAAAGTACATAATTTAAAATGTTTAGAAAAAGCACGTGTTTTATTCAACGTGCAAATAAAGTGGGAAAATTTCAAGAGACATGGAGGAATCCATAATCTTACGCAATGTCGGAATTGTCAAGCCTATGGTCATGGAACTCGAAACTGCCATATGGCTGCAAAATGTATGATTTGTGGTGACACTAGTCACACGAAAGATATCTGCCCCGTGAAAGAAACTACTAATAGTTTCAAATGTGTAAATTGTGGGGGAAATCACAAATCTAATTTCTTTAATTGTCCTGTAAGGTCAAAAATTATTGCTTCTAGACAACGTAGGAATTCTAAACAACCTGTTGTCAATGTGGGTAATCAAAAGACTTTCAGTACTGTTCAGGCATCACCAGCACTTTCATTAGCAGGTGTGTCTGTAGGTAATAATTTAAATTCAGATAACAAATTTCAGAAAAATAATCCTGTTCAGGCAACACCAGGCTGTTCATATGCCAGTGTCCTTTCAGGTAATATTTCAAATTCAAACAGTAACAAACCATTCGTGTTTGGTGCTGAAAAGTCAGCCAGTATTGATTTAGGTAATCCAACTCCCGAAAAGATTGAATACCTACAACAATCCATGCTGCAGCTAATGTCCGTTTTGTTGAACTGTAACTCGATGTACGAGGCTGTTAATAAAAAAAATAAAATTTACAACTAATATTGTTATGAAATTGAAATTCAGCAATGATTTCAAATAATGCTGTAAATTTTCTAAATTGGAATGCTCGCTCTTTAAAAGCGAAAGAGGATGAATTTTCCAATTTTTTAACAGTCCACGATGTGCATATTGCAGTTGTGACTGAAACGCTTTTAAAGCCAAATATTAAACTAAAAAAAAAACCCAAATTTATTTATAGCCGCAGTGTATTTGCCTTTTCAATGCACTGGTGAGCGAAAAAATTATTTCAAGGGAGATTTGCAAAAACTCACAAGAAATAAATCTAAATTTTTAATCATCGGTGATTTTAATGCGAAACATCGATCTTGGAATAATGCTCAAAGCAATTCCAATGGAAAAATATTGTTTAATGATTGCTCGGCTTGATTTTATTCAGTTTTATTTCCAAATGGTCCTACATGTTATTCTTCTATTAGGAATCCATCTACAATTGATTTGGTACTAACAAATCAAAGCCATTCATGCAGTGATTTATTAACTCATGCTGACTTTGATTCTGATCATCTTCCCATAACATTTTCTATTCCCCATGAAACTATTTTAAATCCCACTAGATCTGTGTTAAATTATCACAAGACTAATTGGGATAGATATCGTTCTACGATCGAAGAAAATTCGAATGATGATATTATTTTACAAAATAGTGCTGACATTGACAGAGCATTAGAAAATTTTAGCAGCTTAATACTCAATGCCCGGAATTTATCAGTTCCTAAGGCAAGAGTGAAATTTAATGCACCAATTATTGACAGTGAACTTCAACTTCTTATACGTTTGAAGAACATACGGAGACGTCAATACCAAAGATCTCGTGATCCTGCTTTAAAATTATTTTTCAAGAATTACAAAAGGAAATTAAACATACATTCACTCTCTTGCGAAATGCGAATTCTTGAGAGAAGTTGAAAAACTAAAACCTTATTCAAAACCTTTCTGGGAGCTTTCGAAGGTTCTTAAGAAACCCTCGAAGCCCATTCCAGTCCTTAAAGATGGTGATTGCATTTTTCTAACGAATGAACAAAAATCTCAAAAACTTGCTCAGCAGTTTGAGAGTGTTCATAACTCCAATTTGAACGTAGTAAGTCCTATTGAAAATGAAGTAAACCAAAAGTAAAGAATTTCTTTCCGAAGAGGTATTGGAGACAAACTTGAATGAGGTGCGAACCATTCTCAAAAAATTCAAAAACATGAAAGCACCAGGAGATGATGGGATTTTCTATATCCTCATCAAAAGACTTCCCGAAAACTCTTTAAATTTCTTGGTAAAAATTTTTAACAGATGCTTTGCACTAGCACATTTTCCTACGAAATGGAAAAATGCCAAAGTCACTCCAATTTCAAAACCCGAAAAGAATCCAGCTGAGGCATCAAGTTATCGACCAATTAGTTTACTTTCCTCTATCAGCAAACTTTTTGAAAGAATAATTCCTAATAGAATGATAACCTTCAAAAAAGTTTAGATATATTTTCTGCATACTTACAAAAATGGAAGATTTCCCCTAATGCTTCAAAAACACAGTTAATTATTTTTCCTCATAAGCCAAGAGTTTCATTTCTCAAACCCACCCATAACCACGTTATCAAGATGAACGGTGTGGTCTTAAATTGGTCTGATCAAGTTAAATACTTAGGGCTAATTTATGATAAGAATCTTACTTTCAAGGAGCACATTGAAAATATCCTGTCAAAGTGCAATAAGTATATCAAATGTTTATATCCTCTTATCAACAGGAATTCTAGACTTTGTCTCAAGAATAAACTGTTAATTTACAAACAAATTTTTAGGCCAGCATTGTTATATGCAGTTCCCATCTGGACAAGTTGTTGTGCAACCAGGAAAAAGACACTTCAAAGGATTCAGAATAAACTTTTGAAAATGATTTTGAAGCGTCCTCCCTGGTTTAGCACGAACGAGCTACATAGGCTCACTAATGTAGAAATATTAGAAAATATGTCAAGCCAAATTATCAACAAATTCCGACAAAAATCGTTGCAATCCTCAATTGCAACGATTAGCTCACTTTTTAGTCAGTAAGATAGTTTTAAGTTTATTTTAAGTTTATTTTAAGTTTATTTTAAGTTTCGTTTTATTCCTTTTTTTTCTTGACAATTAGGTCTAATAATTTTCCTACAATTACATTATCTTAACTGCGAAAGCTAATAACATTCAATAATACTAAAAAGCGTACAAATATATATATATATATATATATATATATATATATATATATATATATATATATATATATATATATATATATATATATATATATATATATATATATATATATATATATATATATATATATATATATATATATATATATATATATATATATATATATATATATATATATAATAGTGTTGAAATGTCACCATTTGTGGCAGAACACACAATACTAATTCTGTATAGATATTTTAGTACATAAATAAATCATTACAAATAAAAAAAAAAATTGCGGGGCTAGCGCTACGATCCTACTGACACTAACAGTCTCTCCCGAGTCAAGACTCGAACCTACGACGACTGGCTTGTTAGGCCAGCATCGTACCTAGAGACCAGCTGTGGAGGCAATTCAATGAGGTGAAACCACATTGAATTTAAAAATGGCCGACCTCGAGTCACCACTTCAAATTTTCAAAAGCACAAGACTCGGAAATACTCATTGCGTTCCCTACGAAAATTCTATTTTATGTTTGCTTTACCACAGCAAAGATAAAAAAAACATTTTCACAGGGAATGCATTGACTACTTCTGAGTCTTGTACTTTCGAAAATTCGAAGTAGTGACTCGAAGTCGGCCATTTTTGGATTCAATGATTCACGCTGATAAAATTGAGCTGGTAGATGAATTTACATGAGCTAACTGGGGACTGCTGACGACGGCGAGACGGACCGTGATCGGCCTTTACCTACCTACACCCGGCGAGAGCAAAAAAAAGGTCTTCACTTCAAATTTTGTCGGGAATTTTACCCGACATTAAGTGCCAGATTTTTGCCAGACTTTTTATTTTCGTTTTGCCAGATTTTATTCAAAACTTAGTAGTAACGCTGGATCAGGTCAATAGTTTTTTCCGGTCACGAAACTTGGATCACGCGCGTGGAGGATTAACGTGCCCTCGAGGTTTTGGAACGAAAGGTGCGCAGATAGAAGATGGTTCGTGGGGGAGGCGGATGAATAGCGAGTTGCATCCATTGTTGGGAGAACCACTCACTGTCCAAACACCGAAAGTCGGAAGGTTTCGGTGGGGTAAGCAAGTCGTAGAGATGTCGGGCCCCAGGGTGATGTTTAATTTCTGATTGCGAGGAAGCAATATTAGGGAGCTGCGTAGCCGCAAGGTTACAGAGTCCGCTTTGTCAAGCGGATGGTCGTGGGTTCGAATCTTAGTATAGAACCAGGCCATCCGATGTCAAAAAGGACTTAAGCATGGGTTTATTCTCAGGCTCCCCAAATTGTATTAAAGGGACATAAAAAGGGTTTATATATACTTTTAGGTGAAGAAAAAAAGTTTTTGTGCACTTTTGAGTAACCATAAAGAATTTTGCATCAATAAAAAATATTTTTTTCGTGCTTCGATATAACGTAACTCGATATAACGTAACGAAAATAAAAATAAAGTTGCCTTATATCGAGGTATGACTGTATCACATTACACACAAGCACTGATGAACAATAATAATAAGCATGCCACTGCTCAATAGCGGTATTGCTATTAACAGAAGTACAGCAGACACCCGGGCATATCTCACAATAGATCAACGATTCTGGTCGCAGTAAGAAAGTCCATGCAGGAAAAAAGCAATATTAGATCATGAAGGCAAACATTTTCTGATTGTTCTGAAAATCCCTGACTTTTCCAGATAAAATTTGATTTTTCAAACACTGGTAAGCACGCCCAAGAAGCAAAATTAGATCTAAATTAAGGGCGAAATTTTTAATAACCAACCAGAATTTACTTCTTGTGTTTTTTTTTTTTTTTTTAACTCTAATATTTATTTAGGCCCAACCGCGAAGCATAACGGGGCCGAATATCTTTTGGAGTAGGGAAAAGCCAGCTTGAGTAGAGCCTGTATCCCGACTGCTCCTCCTCAAACAGGCATAAAAACCCTCTCATCTTTTCTCTTTAAAAAATACAATTTAAAAATACATGTCATTTAAGCCTACGACTAACATTAACATCAAAGTTTTTCTCTTTATAACTAAATACTAATCCTTACTACTATTCGTTGAGGGTGATGGTTCCTTATCTCTTTGAAATCAAAACTTATATCTAAGATCAGTACTTCTTGTGTTGAAAATTATCTGAGTTTCCCAGACATTTTTAGGTTAAGTCATTCATTTTCTTGATCATGCTTACATTTCCTTCTCCACCTGTCAAACGCCTTGGAGAACTAGATTTTCACTCACACAGAGTGCGTAACTAATCATATTTAGTAGTAAAGTACTCCAGTCGCAAAGTTCATTCTCATCCACAATCAAAAATTTGAATTTTTGTCTCTCTCAGTTGAAGAAGGAGCAGTTATCGTTAGCTTAGTGTGATGCAGATTGAATGTCAGTTCACAGTTGTTAAGAAAGGAGAAAATTGTTTTCTCTTGAGGATGAAGATGAGCAAAACGAAGCCTCGTTCCATGATAATTTCAGCACTAGACATCCTGTTTATGTCAACTAAAATGTATGACCTAAAGCTTATTCAAACTGATATCTATATAAATATTTGGTAAAAACTCCAAGATGGTGAAATGTAAGTCAATTGTTTTCTGAAAAGCTAAGTTTTTAGGTATTTTTTAAAATTGCAAATGGTATTTTGGTAATGTGATATGATTCGAGTGATTCGTAGGTGGGAATAATACTGCTCTTTAGTCTTTTTCAAAAGTGTTTAGTAAGCTTGATTGAAAACTCAAAGTGAAGTTTTTCAACGCGTATTTCAAAATTTACGCTTTTTACGTGAATTTAGGAATCCACATGTTTTTACGCAGACTCCGGAATTTACGCGTTACGCGTTTACACCCGGATCTGCTAACAATAAACTTCCAGGACCAATCTTCACGTTCGTTGGGGGTAGCCAATAATCCGTTGGCCTCTGCAACGCCTATTTTCCAATGCATTTGAGTGTGTCAAGCTGTTTTATATCACTTTTTTGTATCCTCTGTTGAACATTCTGGCGCAAGCAAATCCCCTAGTCATTACAAAATCATCTCGCTAACTCTTGCTAACCTGTGTAATTATAGTCAAGGTAATCGCAACAATGAATTCTCCATTAGCAAGTAATTTAATTATCCAATCTATTACCGAGCCTGCATGACGTTCGAAGCCACGTACTAATACGCGCATATGGCAAATAATAAGTAGAAGTGACTTCAAATTTGGCAGCCACAATCGATCACTTTCGATTTTCTCAGTCGTATTAGTCATACCCATCATGGTGAGTAAATCAATCATCGAAGCGCTCGTATTTTGGATGCGCCAGGCGCTCACTTTCGTGTGGGATGCAAGTTGTGAATGATATGCCTGGTTGCTGTTATTATTGTTGTTGCCTTCGAACCCGGAGGTCAATAAATCGTAAGAAGGCACCTACTCAGATCAGGCGTTCACTTCACTTCAGTTGGTCCATTTATTTATTCAAGATCAGATAAAGCGCAAAGTGTGAATGCGATTCTGTATGGTCGGTCGCGGTCGTAACGTACCGCGTGTGGATTAAAGCGGCACATTCCTTGGTCTTCATGACTGCGCAAGCTCATATTCGGACGGCTCATAAAGCACACCTCTGTCGTGCCCTGAGATTTTCAACGTGAAATAAAGCAAACATGTGATACGTTCTTCGCAATCTTCCACCGAGGAAGGGGTCGTACCACTAAAATTAGCTACTGTTGTATATTCATGTTATGGTAGATATTTTAAGCTTTCTTAATGAGTCTGGGCAATCGCTGTAGGGACAATATATCTACATGAAAACGCATCGAAACATCCCTTTGACTACAACCCTTCATGCATACGAACGAAAGTGCCTGCAGCATCAATGAGTCACTCCTATCGGTTAATAACGGTCCAACCTCCGACGGTTAGTGACGACTATCCCGGGTGGAAACTACAATTTGTTTTCCTTAACCTTAGTGTGCCAACCACTGCCGTTCGGCATTACGGCCATTGTCTCCGTTTGCCTTGGCGATACGAAGTGAAAGGGAAAAAGTACTGCACCTCGAAAATAAGTCTGCACAGAGTTTCAAGTCAATTACTCAGTGCGACATGGATCTGATCCCAAAGCTGCAGCGATCTTCTTACCGCAATGACAGCTCTTCGGGTCTGCCAGGTTGAGGCCAATATGGTTCAGAATGGTTACTTGCCGTGACGCTCAACGAGGGTTAGGCTAGTTGAATGTCAAATGCTTTGTCGTGCGCTCCTTTTATGGCCACACGGGAACTGGCCTAAGAAGCATGAAATAATATCGCTAATCAAGCGTAGCCCGAATCACCAGCGATACTTGATTGACACTGATTCGTGCGAGCTGAGCTTGGTCTGCTAATCCAATGGAACTGGCACTCTGTCATACGCCTTGTGCTTGAATGTTGTCTATATTTTGCTGTTGTTGGATTACCACATTGCAACCGAAGGTTTTTTCTCTCTCTAGCGGATATACTCCATCAGTTGAACAATGCGACATCCGTCTGTACAGTGATGGCTTTTCTTCGAACTTCGCTTAATTAGATTCGAATTGTAGATTGCTTACGCCTCTGCCTACAAAAAAATAAAAATACACCTTCTGTCCGGTCCGTGTGAATTTGTCACTTATCAAGCACTGAGTCCTGTACGTAGTACGATTTCAATCAAAGATACTTATCAACTCCCCAGCTTGAAAAGGTTGGCATGTTGTGCTCCACGCAAAGTCCGTCGACAGCGCCAATAAATTTCTGTCACAACTTATGTTTCAACAGTGCCCGGGACGGACCTTTGCCGCCAACATCCCTCCCTTTCCCAGTGTGTCACTGACGTTGTAAATGCCGCAGTCATAACAACAACACAGAACGGTTTACCAAGGAACCTTTCACGCAACACGGTCGGATCCGGGAGAAGATAGAGCGAACGTGAAAATGTACGCATCAATTCGCGCATCTTCTTTCATTCACGTGTCGTGCCGATAGTTGCGCTCGCGCACCAGTCAAGGGTACCGCGATCGAACGGACAGCACTCCATAAAGTCACGATGATGAATGATTGCTCCCTCCAGATCTTATGTTACCGAGAGAGTACAGCGCACACAGGATCGGCTTATCTTTAGTGTTTCAGGGCCCGGCACGCAACGGTGCGTGTCGAGTGGAACGATGACATGCATCCGCTGCGTCGAAATGGTGAACATCGTGGGGGTAGGGAGCCGCCTGAAGTTGCTCCTAATCGATGCGACTACCAGCGAGAGAAGGTGGTAAATTATTGCGCGTTCGATTCATCGCGACTCAATTTGGCGTAGATTGGAGACTGAACAAGTCGCCGTCCTTTCCGATAAGAACGTAATTTTTGCCTAGTTTACGTGTTACTGGTTGTCATCTCAACACATCGTTTACTATACATGATGAAAAGGGTCTCATGAAATCGGGTTGTAATTTTTTCAAGTGCCGGTGATACACACCAAATTTTCATTGCTGGAAACCAGCAAAATTTTGCTGATTTTTGGTGAGCTGTGTTTCCAGCAATCTGTTCAGCAAAATGAAATTAGCTGATTATTCAGTAATGCTCAATTGCATAAAAATGACATGTCGTTTGCTGCATGTTCAGTAAAACAAAATACAAATTGCTGGTTGTCAGCTATGACAATTTGCTGTTCATTCAGCAAAGCATAAATCAATTTGCTGGTTAACCAGTTAGTTCAAGGGAACCATGTTTCCCTCAGGCACCAGCTTCCATCCGCCCATCGGATCATAGCCAAATTACTGTTGAACTAGAGATGTATGATTATCATTTCAACCTTTAAGTTCATCTAGCCCAACAGTGACTCAGCTATGGTCCAATATCCGCTATCAGGAGCTTAGAGATGATCCCGTACCAGCTGCACAGCGATTTGGCGCGTTTTACTAATGTCAGCTTGACGTAAAATATTTTGACATATCAATTCTTCCGCTGGATTCCAGCAAACCTTCATTTACTGTTTACTGTTCAGCAAATAGATTTGCTGTATTTTTGCGAATCACTGAATCGATTACTGATTTTCAGTAAATTTATCAATGAAATACTGGTTTCCAGCAAAAATTAAATTACTGAACGAAATTCAGTAAATTGTAGAACTGAATTACAGTAAACTTTTGAAAAAATACTGTGATTCAGTAAACAAGTGATTTGCTGATACACTTTCAGCAATGTACTTTGCTGAACCATAAAGAGAATTTTTGGTGTGTATGGTTAATTATTGGCTGAGAGCGGCATAACGCTACCAGTTATTGATATTTTATTGTTTGTTGGATACACACATAATTAAAAAAATATCAAATATCATTGATGCATGGCTATGGATCAGGATCGCAGCAATCTAAAATAACGTTGATATCTAGGGTTGGCAAAATGTTAACAGCAATTGTATTGTGGCGTCAGCACTAAATTAAAGTTCGGAAGTCGGACTTCCGACTTCCGAACATTCTTCCGACTTTTCAAACACATAGAACATCCGCGTGTTCACACAACATGAACAGCGCAATTGATTTCAATGTATTTGTTTTTTTTTGTAAGCCGGACTGACAGCCCAATGGCGGCTGAGATGGTTGCAGTGTTGCGAGAACAACAAAAATAAACATCAGAAGTGAGCCTGACTGCCAGTTCATCAGCGACGTTCTGATAATTTTTATTTAAATGCACAACAATAAACGATAAATAGATATCTCTCCTATTCCTCATATATTGAAGTTGGTGATCAGCGAAAAAATCGCGAAAACAATAATGATCGGAAGTAAGAAACGAAACAATCACTTGAGGTAACAGTTTACAACCCATTCTTCCAAAGTTGATATTCTTTACAAAAAGAGGATTTTCCACAGACTTTACGATAGTGACACTAGCACCATCTGCTGCCGTGTTCGTGCTGCGTCGTGTATTTCGACATTAGCGCTAGCGTACGTGCATGTGTCGAGTTGGGAACCACAAAATATATGTGGGATTGCATCACAGCGTCCCAAACGGTGCTGTCACACGATCGCATTTATTAGATTGGAAACTTGAAATGAAATGATCGTTTTTTTGTGGCGATGGAGCTAGGTTTCAGTGTTACGCCTGTTAATTTGTGGTAACATGACACTTTGCACCTTTTACATCGGTTTTACTTCCATCGAAATTTGGATTGATTTGGCGTAAACGTTCTTTTAAAATATTTGAAAATATTTAGATAAAATGACATTTTCCTTTATTTGAATTACAAGGTTCATCGATGCGAACTTTTATGACACATCTTTGTTTACTATGCTTGTCCAACTGAAAAACCCAAAATAATCCACCTAGCGGTGAGACCCAGCCTTTCTCTTTCGAACTGATTATTTGTTTGAATAGATTAACATGAAACCTTCAATTATTAGAAAAAAATACACCTTGATAATTTGTGCTGGATTTGTTTTTCACTCTGAATAACGAATTTCTGGTATCCAAAAGCATAACTATACCGCACCTTTTGGAATAAATATGTTTTAAATTTTTTTTTGTCACTGGTATAATGAAAACATCACTGTACTTATATACAGGTTGGACTCGATTATATATATCATTTTAGATTCAACTTTTTATAGTAGAAATATTTTTCCTGATGAACAACAGCATAGAAAGACTAAATATCTTTCAATATGAAAATTTGTGAAACAGTATGATACCCAGAGGCCAAAAATCAACTTCAGAGGCCATTTTAAATTTTTAGATAGTAGCTTCCAGTTTCATTACCCAATTTGAGTTTTTCAGGAACCGGGATAATGCTTAGAAACCGGAAATCAACTCCATACTTTGTTTTGAAATCCGATTTTGCGACTTATGGTTTCTGGAAAACAACCTTAAATTGCCAAATTCAATCGAATAAAGGTATATTCACTCTTCGGGTCCTAGAATATTGATGTTGTATTTGAAGTATTAATTGAAGTGTAAAAGGTGAAATTTGACGTTATATTTATGCTAAAGAACTATCGAAATAAAAATTGACTCCTAATTCAAAGTACTTTAATCACGAGCAACACCAAAAACATTCAAAAAGTACAACATATTTTGATCAATCAATTTCGTTTCTTTCCATAAGTTTTGAACCACGTATCAAATTGTTATGAAATTTGTTATTTGTACGTTTGAGAGACAGCCCGTAGTTATGTCCAAATAAGTCGTGTAATCTTTGAGTTAATAGACTTTCGTTGTTTTCAGAATTTAATACATAACGGTTGAAAAAAAAGTCTGATTATAATCAAATGAAATGGCAACCAAACCTTTCATTTGACACTAAGATAGTTGAAATTAGTTCAGCGAACGGGGAAAACGAATGAATTTGAAAAGTCATCGGAACATATTTCTTTTCATAACTTTTGAGCCACAAGTTTAATCATTATAAATTTTTTTAGGTAACCCTTACCTAACCCGTTAATTTGATACCAATATTGTTTGAATCGGTTGTGTGGTTTGTGAGAAAATGAAGTTTCGTGTTTTTCACTTTTTGATAAATTACAGACAAAGTTACAGACCGATTACAGTGAAATTCAATAGGGTGTTATGAGGCAGCCAGACCTGACACTAATTTTGTGGAAATCGGTTCAGTCATCTCAGAGAAAAGTGAGTGAGTTTAAGTGTTCTTCGGAATATGTTTCTTTTCGCGAAGTAAGAGTCCAATTGCAAAACAAATCAATAGAGTCTTTTGAGGCAACTAGACCTTTCAATTGACACTGGTTTTATGAAAATCGGTCCAGCCATCTCTGAGAAACATGAGTGAAATTAAACAGTTTCCAAAACACGTTTCTTTCCATAACTTTTGAACTACATGTCCAATCTTTTCAAAATTCGAAAGTTAAGGGTTTTTTAGGTAGCCCGTTCATTTAAAATCAATTTTGGTAAAATCGGTTTTGTAGTTTCTGAGATAATGATGTTTCGTGATTTTTAACGTGATACATAACCTCTAAACTAAAAATCCGATTACAATGAATATGCCAGTGATATATGCCATTCGGCCCTTTGGGGCACTTTTATATCTTCGGTTTTGCAAGTGATTGCTACACCTTTCTAGGAGAAAGGCAAAAAGTAATTGGGCACAATTTGTTTCCTTTATTGCAAGTATCTATATCTCATTCGATGAAAAAAAACCAGGTTACTCACCCAAACCGCATGGTGAGTATTGGCATCGCAGTCAATGAAGAATAGTTTATTATTGTCTCTTGAGAACTTGACAAAATATGGACTACTATTTTCCTGGTGCCTCAGCTACCAGGCAAATAAGCTTTGTGTTACGAAAGAATTTTCTTGGCTGGTTTTTTCTTCTAAAGAGTTTCTGTTTTATTATACAGGGTATTCAATAAGTTGTCTTGCAACAGCCTCGTAGTATCTAAAATAATCGGCTGTGGGCGCCGGCGTTGGCCAGCAACCGCCCTTTTCACAAAAAAACCTCCTGCAGTTCCAGAGCATTGCATTGACGATGATTTGGGGACCGTATGCAGGAGAAGGAAGCTCCCATTGGTGTTTATTGAGAAAAACCCAAATTAATCCAGTTAGTGGTGAGACCCAGCCTTTCTCATTCGAACTTATTACTTGTTCAAATAGAATTACACAACACTCCCATTCAAAAAAAAAAATTCACCTTGGAAATTTCTGCTGGATTTATTTTCTTCTTCCAATAACGAATTTCTGGTAGCCAACAGCAAAACTATAACGAACTTTCAAAACCTAACATTCACACATATGAGCATACATTAACACTTACACATGCAAATACCATGAAATAAATATGTTTCAAATACACCACGCGAAAATTCCTCTGCTGACTTATTCTATTGCTCACCCCTAACTACACACACTACTGTGCAGGCGTTGTTTATGCGACTGAAAGGAATGTCTCATCACACACAGGAGAGTTAGCTGACGCTGATAACTCTTAGACCTGTGTCATCGAGACCAAAGCCATTCTGAGTCATGCCTGCGAGTGCAACATAACAACGGAAGGTGCTCCGTAGGGTTAAATTTTTTTTGAATTAATTTCTATCTTTAACAACGGCTTTTACCCGTTAACATTCAAGTTTGTTAAAGGCAGACAGTGTGTGCAGTTGGGAAAGCGAAAAATAAGCGAACTGAAAATATGATATAGATTTGGAAAAACATACCGCATCCAGACGGGACTTGAACCCGCAGTCTCCCTGACTACGCCCTGCCGGAATACTTCGTAAAATGGCCAAATACTGCCTAATCTGGTTATAGTACAACATCAAATTAAAAAATGTTGAGGCCACATATTTCGATCGTTGCTATAGTTTTAAACAGTTTCCGAGCTACTTTTCTTTCCATAACTTTTAAACCACATGCTTAAACATTATGATGGTTTTAAAGACAAGTTTATTTGGTCCATTGAATCCAACTATGTTCAGATCGGTTGTGTAGTTTCTGTAATACCTAATTAAGTTTTGTGATTTTTACAATTTGATACATAACGGACAAAGTTAAAGTCAGATAACAGTGTAATTGAATAGGATTTTTATTGCGCAACTGGATCGTTTATTTGATACTAATTTAGTGAAAATCGGTCCAACCATTCTGAAAAAATTGAGTGAGCTGAAGCAGTCTTTGAAATATGTTTCTTTTCAAAACGTGATTTCCTTTTTTTATACATATCTTTTATACATAATTTTGAACCACATGTTTAATCATTAGTTGAGGATTTTCAAGATAGGCCGTTCATTTGGCACCACATTGGTTGTTCAGTTTCTGAGATAATGAAATTTCGTGATTTTCACATTTTGATACATGGTGCCTAAACTAAAAATTCGATTATAATGAAATTCAATAGGGTGTTATAAGGCTACTAGACCTTTCATTTTCAACTGATTTCGTGAAAACCAGTTTAGCCATTTCTGAGAAAAGTAAGTGAGTTTAGGCAGTCTTTGGTATATGCTTTGCTTTTATAGCGTGATTTGACATTTTTACAAATAACGGACCAAGTTACAAACCGATTACAATGAAATTCAATAGCAACCTATGGGACAACTAGGTCTTTCGTTCGAGACTAGTTTTGAGAAAATCGATCCAGCCATCTCTGAGAAAAGTGAGTGAGTTTAGACAGCCTCTGGAAAACATTTCTTTACATAACTTTTGAACCATATGTTTAATCTTCATGAAATTTATAAGTTAAGAGTTCTAAAGATAGCCCGTTCATTTGATATCAGTTTTGTTAAAATCGGTTGTGTAGTTTCTGAGTTATTGATGTTTCGTGATTTTTACATTTTGATACATAACCTCTAAACCAAAAATCCGATTACAATGAAATTCAATAGCAACCTATGGGGCAACTAGACCTTTCATTTGGGAATAGTATCATGGAAATCGGTCCAGCCATCTCTGAGACATACACACACACGCACACACACACATACACACATACATAATACATACAGAAAATTCTCAGCTCGTCGAACTAAGTCGAGTGATATACGACATTCGGCCCTCTGGAGCACTTTCATACCTTTAGTTTTTTCAGTGATTGCTATACCTTTCTAGGAGAAAGGCAAAACGTGAAAATCAACCACTCGTATCATGAGACCGAGGTTCTGGAGAAGGTTGTGACCCTGGTACTTCGGGATCACTACGGAAAAGATCATTACGTCCTTCAACAAAACGGTACACCGCGAACATAAAGTGAACACTATGGACTAATTCAAGAAGCTTATTACCTAGATTGGGGACGAGATGCCAATGGACCAGGTGCATGCCGCGTGCGATTATTTTGAAAAACGTCGTGAGCTTGAGAGTCATGCAGCACAAAGGGGGTGTACTACTTCATTAAAAATTGATTAAGGAAAAAATTTATTGTATTTTATATTTTTTAAATGTATCCGAACTTATTGAACAGAACAAGAAGTAAAAAGGTTTTTCAGGATTTTCTAACCATCTCTCCCGTTTATATTCGTGACATGCCTCATGGATGCTCCCCTTTCCACACCAAAAACTGTGAGAGTTCAAGTTAAGAGTTATTTGGTTCAATATCATACGCCAGCGGTTCTCAACCTTTTTGTATCCGCGTACTCCTTGGCGATATTTTCCAAAACAATTGTACCTCTGGCTTGGAATGTTTCCGCAGAGTACGAGAAAGTAGGTGTAGATCATGTTGTGGTTAAGGTTTGTTTGCTACAGTCCTATTTTAAAAGCAAGATTGAACAACAAATGAAGCAATGTAAAGAAAAATTGCTTTGTTCGCCATTCCTGATTTTTATTTCGAGTACCCCCTGAAGGCTTTCGCGAACCCCTACGGGTACGCCTACCCCAGGTTGAGAACCGCCGTCATACGCGAATATCATTGCGAAAGTTAGTTTAAACATAATATGTTTTCCAGATACACAATTTTCAACCGAGAAAATGTTAACGAAACGAATATTTCTTAACAAAATCATTAGACAGAATTAGGAAAAAGGCAATAAAAAATGAATGAACCGAACTAAACCAAAATTAGCGGCTGGCTTAAGGACTTTTGATAGCCTATTTTGAATTAGTTGAGTATAGTCTGTTTAGACTTCGATTCGATTTGTCAATAAAATCATCGTTCGGATGATAATAATAGCTTACGTAAGTAACACTAGTATCATCTGTTTCCGTGTTCGCGCTGCGTCGTGTATACAAACAGCAGCGCTAGTGCACGTGCATGTGTCAAATTGGGAACCACAAAAATATGTGAGATTTTATGGTAGCTCTCCAGACGGTTTACCTACAAACGGCCGAAACACGAACGGCCGAATAACAAACGGCCGAACCACAAAAGGCCGAATCATTCGAAATGCCGAAAAATCATTGGAAATTAATGATGATTCAAATGAAACCCGAAATTATTCACCTAGCGGTGAAACCCAGCCTCTTTCATTCGAACTTATAATTTGTTGGAATAGATTTACACGATTTCTATAATTTCTGGTGCATTTCTTTTCCACCCTAAGTAACAAATTTTTGGTAGCCAACGGAACTACTATACCGAACATTCAAAACTTTACATTCACACACATATGAACATAGATTAACACATACCCCAGAAAATAACATGAAATAAATAAGAAATTGATTATGGTACAATCGACACGTCACTGTATTTATATATAGATCAGAATCGATTGTACATAGACTCGATTATACATATCATTTTAGGTTCGATTATGTATAGCTGAATTTTTCTTTATTTATTTTAAATATTACTTATCTAAAGCTGAAATGTTGTAAGAAAACGTCCACAAAATACGTAATGCTTGAGGAGAATTTTGGTTATTTGATTCAATAAAGTGTTGCCACCCATGCGAAAAATTCTGAGAATTTATACAAAAAAGACGGTTTCGAAAATTTTTATTTTGTTACCTTGTTCTTTGTTTCGGTTCCCTAATTGTTTCAAAGAATGAAAAAAAAAATTGAAAATTGATTTTGTTAAAAATTTATTACAACACACTCGTGGCCTTCGGCCAACTCGATTGCCCGGGGCACATGCTGTCCTTAATCGCTACCGCTCGTTCGGACGTAAACTAGGGGATTGCCCTTATGCTTCAGTAATCCGGGCAATCCAGTAGATCAGTTGTTTGCATGCGAGAGGCCGCCGCTTCCGACAGTAAAAAATAGCTATAACAAAAAAAAAGTCAAATAAAAATAAAATTCGGCCTTTCGGGATTCGGCCGATCGAATTTTCGGCCTTTCGATAGTATTGATATAATTCGGCCGTTTGAGATTCGGCCGTTTGTGTTTCGGCCGTTTGGAGCTATCCCCTCCAGACACTGTTGTTCCGCGACGACTGTTATTCAACTCTGACAGTTCTGAACTTCTGATAAAACAAACACTAAAACAATCAAATCAAATCAGGTACCTACTAATAACCTCACGACTATCGAATTATATGGTAGAAACTTTCATATTGATAAAAGTTCGGAGAAATAAAATTTTCTCACAGTCCATTACTCAAAACACAAATTTGAATAATCACGGTGAAATGGTTCTAAAAATTTTCTTTTTTGGTAATTCCTTATTTTTGCAAATTATTACACAAGTTCAACAGTTTTATTAGATGTTTGGAGTATCTTTCCTAGTTTGGTACCCAAATTGTTCACTGTTTAGATAAGCAAATTTCATAAAAAAATAACGTCTCGAATTGACCAACCACCATTCGACGACTGGCGGCAATCACCGTTTTCTCGAATAACCATTAAAGTAACAGTGAAACGCGACACAAACTAACAAAACTAACTAATTAAAAGAAAATAATACTACATAGGTTTCCGCATTAGGGAAAGTGTTAAAACTACGCAAGCAGACTGTAGCAACCATATCGACAGACGTTATACAAGCAAATTACACGAAGCTGATAATGCCGAACGTCGAATGCCGGCAGTGATGACGACGACGACGGCGAGTCCATGTTCAACACCGTTGTCCCAGCTACCTGCCTACCAATCGCAACTCGGGGGAACCTAACAAGTAAAATCAATTATATCTAGCCCCAAAAGAGGAAACATACGAGCAGGCGGCTTAGCCGCGCATTCGTGTGTGGCCACAGTCCAGTTCGGAATCGAAGCCGCTAGATAGGTTTTGACAATCAGCGTTACGTTATGTTTCGTTGTACCTAATTTGATGTTAATCATGAAATTAATTGATTGTGAATGTTAATTAAAAAGGAAAAATTTCCAGTCGAAAGTCAACTGTCGTAAGAAAATTTTAGTTTTATTCAAGCAGATGCCATGCTATGAGTGTGATGAAATTCTTCAAACTCAGCACCCTCATTAGTCAGGTTGAAATAAAAACAACGAGATGAGCGAGTGTGTGTGAAGAAATCACAAGAAAGCTAGAATCATCTCATAGGGCATAGGTCCGAAATGACGGCAATCTGAAAAGACGATAAATTAAACAAATTTACTGGTATCACTATCTATCATTAAACATCAATAGTACTTTCTAGCATCCTGAAATTCTGTAATTGAATTTGTTGACATTTTTCGCCGTTCGTGCATGACGGGAAAAACGCTATAGAAAATTACCCATTGGGTATTTTGGTTTGAAAATTTGGTTAGAAGTAATTTAGAGTGTTACACTGTATTTTTATTATTGGGTAAACCTGGAAAATCGTCAACACTCTCATCTAGACATCGGAAAACCATCCGGAATGGTGCAGTCAACCGTGAGTCGTGTGGTTAAACGTTACTTCAAAACTCGGAGCATCGAACGGAAGGAGAAATGCGGTCAAAATGGATGTTCTATTAGTGATCATGATCACACGCGTGTTGTGAAAGTGTTTACGCGGAATCTCAATGCTTCGGTCAGAGATGAGGCCAACAAGTTGAATCTGTCCAAGTCTTTTGTTCAGAGAGCCAAGAACCGCATGGTACTGCATACGTACAAAGTGCAGAATGCTCCAAATCGTGATGAACTGCAAAATACGATGGAAAAGTAGCGGCCCCGGAGATTGTACACCCAGATGCCGACGTAGCCTCATTATCTTATCATGGATGATGAGAGTTACGTCAAGATGGACTTCCTTTTTTATACAAAAAAAGTTCTCTATACTTTTTGTATTTCTCGTGGAATCCGATTTCGGCCTTGCAGCAGTAGCTGGGGGAAGTCGACGAAAAAATTACCGAATATCTGCCCTACTGTTCTTATTCTTTGTCATTCCTGGGAAATATTTGATTTGTGGTTATATGAACCAAAGTCCATTGTTGAAATCACTCACCGGAATCGGCAATTCCTTTAATTACAATTAATAGAACAAAATTTACAACGATTCGAGAAAATGACCGCTTTTGGATTCTGACAGCTGTTTGTTGATGAAATCAAAACGCGCGTCAATGGAGCAAAGGAAGAGATAGAGAGGTAGGGCAAAAAAGAGTTAATGCGTATCCAATGCCGTCAATATTTTTGTTGAATTGTTGCCTTCTTAAAGTAGATTTAGTAGGTTCTTGGTGTGATTCATGAAAGAAATTATTATTATTCAAAAATTCCTCATCCTCTAGTGCCAACGGTACAATTTTGGGAAGCAAAATTAGTAACGGTATGATCAACTCTAGGAAGGGCTAGAGAAATCCTAGTGGGGGTTACAATAGCCCCTCCGTAGTTATACCAATGCTTCCGGGGCAACTGTTCTTTACTGCACAGCACGAGTTAGATGTTCCGGAGGATGTAAGCAAGCAGTTTGCCAAGAAACACCTGTTAAGCAATCGATCTGCTCATGTGGCAAAAATTGCGCCGTTCGTGGCTACCACGACTGTAAACGGGGAGATCGTTGAGGAAAACACCCTTCGATTTCTTAGCGTAACCGGATTGCTATTAAGATTTATTCGAACTGAGAGGGGTCGACTGTCGGTCCGTCCTGCTAATACATTGGTGACAAATATTATGTCAGCAATCCTATGTCGACAATGTACTGTATAAATGTCAACTAATGCGCACAACTCTGGATAAAGAGTTAGTTGATTGCCATTGCATTTGAGGTTCCGTAGAGCAGAATGCACGAACTTTTTTTTTGAATTCCTTCAATTCACTGAATGTGCGCTACATAACAGTGGCAAACTCCAATTTATTCCTTACTAGCGCCTTATATGTAGCTAATATGTAGCGTCTTTGAAATCACGTCCGTACCGTCTCACAATGGAAAACCAGCTGAAACTGTCCGTGACTTCTTTGTCAATATGGTAAACCAAAATGATCGGTCAAATATAACGCCCAGGTCGCGATAAGTTTCTTTACGTGGTATCTCACTCTTCTTGCCGGATCTAGCTTCTATTTTACTATGTCACTATTCAAATTATGTCCTGGAGTGGTACGAAGCCAACGAGGTCACTTTCGTACTCCGAAGTTTCACTCGATATCCTGATACTAAAGGTAGCATGCAGAAATTTCACCTTCATTTTCATTTCAAGACCGTATAGGTACCATACGGAGACCTAAGCTCTAATGGGGACAAAAAGAGAAAAGGCTCGTGCACCCGTCTATCTAGTGAGTTTTAATGGAGTACTCGGTAGTTGTGAAAGTATTGGAAATGATAGAGAAGCCTGCCAGAGATAATAAGAGAACTAGCATCATCTCGAGTCAACGGCAAATGGCAATCCGAAATGACGATAAATCAAATAAACTTGCCGGTGTCACATTTATGAAACATCAATGGCGCTTGTTAGCGTCCAAAAATCATATAATTAAAGTAGTTGATATTTTTCTACCATTCGCCAAAAATGTTACTGATAGTGATCAAACTATAATAGTCCTACGTCAACCATAAGGCCGTGCCTCGGATACCACTCTCCTACTATTTGAATCACGACTAATTTGTGAAAAGAGTTTATGTAAAAAATTAATCCACCTAGCGGTCAGACCCAGCCTTTCTCATTCAAACTTTTATTTGTATAAATAGAATATATATTCACTCTTTAGGTTCTTGAATATTGATGTTGTAATCTATACATATAAAAGGTTCTAAAATATTGATGTTGTAATCTATACATATAAAAATGCAGTCCGGTCTGTCTGCCTGTCTGTCTGATCCAAATAGGCTCGAAAATTACCGAGTCGATCGACGTGAAAATTTGTTTAGGGATTTTTGGTGCCAATGAAGATTCCTATGATAGTTTGAGACCCCTCCCTCTTCTGGAAGGGAGGGGTCCCATACAAATGAAACATAAATCTCTGCACAACTTAAGAACAAACCAAGCAAATTAAACCGAAATTGGCATGTGGATGTTTTAAGGGGTTACAAATATGTCCATAATAGTTGGACGCCACTCCCTTTCTGGAAGGGAGGGGTTCCATACAAATGAAACACAAATTTCTGCACATCTCGAGAACTAACCGAGTAAATGGAACCAAATTTAGCATGTGGATGTTTTAAGAGGTAACAAATATGTTCCATAATCGACCTTAGGCAACATTTTAGATTGTAAGATGGCAACTTCCGGTTTCTGGAAATCAGCCAAAAATGGTCGCCCAATATAACATCCGGATCTAGCATGATACACAGGAGCTGAAATCGACCACAGATACCATTTTGAATTCTAAGATGGCGACTTCCGGTATTGGGTGTTATTCGATCATTTTCGGCTGTTTCCCAGGAACATGTGATTCTAGTATATATATAGAATTAAGGCGATGTACAGAAGCCAAAAGTCGAGGATGTTGTCATTTCGATAAAACCAATCATTTCAAACGATTTGTTATTCGACTTTGATCATATCATATGACCGATTCGTCGTGCATTTGCAGATTTTAAACACATCGCAAGGAATCAATGAATTTGGAACGTTCAAATAGTACTATACCACATTTAAAATATGTTGAGGCCACATATATCGATCAAAGCAGGTGTAGTTTTTAATATTTTAATTTCTTTTCTTTCCATAACTTTTGAGCCACATCAAATTGTAATGAAGCTTGTTATCTGTAATTCGAGAGATGACTCGTTCGACTCGTTCGTAGTTATGCTCAAATAAGTCATGTAATCTTTGAGATAATAGACTTTCGTTGTTTTATTAACAATTTAATACATAACAGTTGCTTAAGTTCGATTATAATCAAATGAAAATCGGGCAGCCTAACTTTGAAACCACGTGTTCAACCATAATTCATCAGTTAACCTTAAACTAGCCCGCTTATCTGATAATAATATTGATCAAATCCGTTGTGTAGTTTCTGAGATAATGAAGTTTCGTGATTTTCACATTCCGGTACATTACAGACGAAGTTACAGTTCTATTACAGCAAAATTCAATAGGGTGTCATGAGGCAGCTAGACCTTTCATTTGACACTAATTTTGTGGAAATCGGGTCAGCCATCACTGTGAAAAGTGAGTGAGTTCAAGTAGTCTTCGGAATATGTTCCTTTTCATAGCTGGATTTCACATTTTTAAACATAATAGGCAAAGTAATAGTCTGATTGCAAAACAAATCAATAGGGTCTTATGGGGCAACTAGAGCTTCCATTTGACATTGATTTTATGAAAATCGGTTCAGCTACTCTGAGAAACATGAGTGAGATTAAGTAGTCACGTTTCTTGTCATAACTTTTGAACTACAAGTTCAATCTTCATGAAATTCAAAAGTTAAGGGTATTTTAGGTAGCCCGTTCACTTGAAATCTATTTTGTTCAAATCGGTTGTGTAGTTTTTGAGATAATGATGTTTCATGATTTTTACATTTTGATACCTAACCTCTGAACCAAAAATCCGATTACAATGAAATTCAATAAGGTCTTATGGGACAACAAGACCTTTCATTTGCAATTAATTTCATGAAAATCGGTCCAGCCATCTCTGAGAAAAGTGAGTGAGAATAAAAATCTGCACATACACACACACACACACATACAGAAAATGCTCAGCTCGTCGAGCTGAGTCGAGTGATATATGCCATTCGGCCCTTTGGAGCTCTTTTTTACTTTCGGTTTTGCAAGTGATTGCTATACCTTTCTAGGAGAAAGGCAAAAAATATATAAAATATCCTGTTTTATTTTACTAGGAGAAAGGCAAAAAATATATAAAATATCCTGTTTTATTTTACTACCTTAGAAGGCTGGTTGAATGAGTGGAAAATACAAATTTTTTTGTGATGCAATTTGGTCCCGGACACTCTTTACCCAATCCAACGAATCTGCTTCAGAACAGTCCTGTCGAGGATTTCTGTATGATTTCATGTTCCTTGGTGTGCAAAAACAACTGGAGAGCAACAAAATTTCAGTTGTCACCCGTTAGCTAATAACTGCACTGGTTACCTCGCACAAACTACTACGATAGATCATTACCATGACCAATGTAAATGTTTCATCGCATAACGTTGATTTGCGAAATTCTTGCGATAAATCTTCTTCTTTTTTTTTCTATATCTATAAAATAGATGATACCCAGCCCGCGTTGCTGCGCCTCTTAGTTTGTAACGACAATTATTTATTTCTGGAATGTGCCATAATTTCAAACATGTATTACCATGCAATAAAAACCTAAATTAATCCACCTAGCGGTCAGACTTATTATTTGTAAAAAAAGATTTACATGAATGCTTAAATCCAATAAATGTTTATCCACTCTTTGGGTTCTAAAATATTGATGTTGTAATTAAAGTATAAGATATGAAATTTGACGTAATGTTAGTACTTAAGAAATAGCGAAATAAAAGCAATGACTCTTAATTTCGAACAATTTAATCACGAGCGATGCCGGGAACGTTCAGATAGTACGATACCACATTGAAATCATGTTGAGGCCATATATATTGATCGAAGCAGGTAAAGTGTTGAATAGTCTTTGAATTTCTTTTCTTTCTAAAACTTTTAAACAGCATATCAAATTGTTATGAAGTTTGTAATTTGTAAGTTTGAGAGATGACTCATTTGTATGACACTAGTTATGTTCAAATAAGTCGTGTAATACTTGAGATAATAGACTTTCGTTGTTTTACAAATTAAAACATAACGCTTGCTTAAGTTTGATTACAATCAAATGAAAAGGTAACGTATGGGGCAGCCAAACTTTGAAACCACGTGTTCAATCATAATTCATCAGTTTACCCTTAACTAGCCCGTTCAACTGATATCAATAGTGTTCAAATCGGTTGTGTAATTTCTAAGATAATGAAGTTTCGTGATTTTCACATATCGATACATTACAGACGAAGTTACAGTCCGATTACTGCAAAATTTAATAGGGTGTTATGAGGTAGGTAAACCTTTTATTTGATACTAATTCTGTGGAAATCGGGTCAACCATCTCTGAGAAATATGAGTGAGTCCAAGTAAGGTGTCTTGGAATATGTTTCTTTTCATAGCTGGATTTCACATTTTTAAACATAAGAGGCAAAGTAATAATCCGTTTGTAAAAAAAATCATTAGGGTCTTATGGGGCAACAAGACTTTTCATATGACACTAATTTCATAAAAATCGGGCCAGCCATCTCTGAGAAACATGAGTGAGATTAAATAGTCTCCAGAACACGTTTCTTTCCATAACTTCTGAACCACATGTTCAATCTTCATAAAATTCAAAAGTTAAGGGTTTTTAAGGTAGCCCGTTCATTTGAAACTAATTGTAATCAAATCAGATGTGTGGTTTCTGAGATATTGATGTTTCGTGATTTTTACACTTTGATACATAACCTCTAAACTAGAAATCAGATTACAATAAAATTCAATAGGGTCTTATAGGGCAACTAGACCTTTCATTTGCAATTAATTTCATTGAAATCTGTTCGGTCAGACCATCTCTGAGAATAGTGAGTGCGAAAAAAGGTGCACATACACACGAACACCAACACACAAACATATACACCTATACATGCTTATATGCAGGTAATGCTAGATTCGTCTAACTGAGTCGAGTAGTATATGACATTCGGCCATTTGGATCACTTTTCTACCTTTTAATTAGCCAGTGATCGTTAGGTGGAAGTCAATATGTTTACTTTCATTATGTGATTTCACATTTTCATGAACAACGGACAAAGTTACAATCCGATTGCAATGAAATTCAATAGCAACTTATGGGGCAACTAGACTTTTCATTTGACACTAATTTTGTGAAAATCGGTTCAGCCATCTCTGAGAAAAATGAGTGAGTTTAAACAACCTCAGGATAACTTTTCTTTACATTACTTTTGAACCATATGTTCAATCATTACGAAATTCAAAAGTTAAGGGTTCTGGAGACAGCCCGATCATTTGAAACCAATTTTCTTAAAATCGGTTGTGTGGTTTCTGAGATATTGATGTTTCGTGGTTTTTACATTTTGATACATAACCTCGAAACTAAAAATCCGATTACAATGAAATTCAATAGCAACCTATGGCGCAACTAGACCTTTCATTTGCAATTAATTTTATGAAAATCTGTCCAGCCATCTCTGAGAAAAGTGAGTGAGAAAAAAAAGTTGCACATACATACACACACACACACACACACACACACACATACACACATACATACATACATACAGAAAATGCTCAGTTCGTCGAAAGGGGTCGAGTGGTATATGACATTCGGCCATTGGGACCACTTTTATACCTTTGGTTTTTCCAGTGATTGCTATACCTTTCTAGGAGAAAGGCAAAAAGGTATGGTTGATTATGAATATTTCAAGAGTCAGAACGGTTTGCTTGATCGGGGTGATGTCTCCGGCAAAATTGTAGATAGTAATTTTGTCTTTCCGAAAGAAAAAAAACACCGTAAAAACATTTTCCCCAACCTTTCCGTCCGAGGTGTCGCAAGCCATCAAAGGTAGCAATTTTAAAAGAAACTCCTTTACGCTACTGGCTAAGAACAAACAAACAAACAAGTTCTTTAATTTATCGATCGTACCCTGAGCAGAATGAGCAGAAGCGTTGTCTTGGTGAAAGACCATTTTTTCTTCGCCATATGCGGCCGTTTCGCCTTGATTTCAACGTCCAATCGATAGATAATGTACAATAATATTATTCATTAATTGTTTTACCATATTCAAGGTAGTCGATAAACAGAAGTTTTATGTTACGAAAAACGAATAATGTTAACTATTAAATTGTAAAAATCGGTTCAATTATTTTCGAGAAAAATGAGTAAGATTGGCAAGCCGAGTGAAAAGAAAAACGCAAAACGCACCTCCGGGCACTGCGAAACTAGATTTAATTGATTCAACAAGTTGTTGCCATTCGATTTCTGTCGTGCATAACTTAAGGGGACCGAAAAGCTGCAGACATAGGTTTACGATACCCGAATTGAACCAGCACTGGAAACCGATAGATGACCAGTTTTTCGAACGCGCAGTTCACATTAGCAGCCAGCAAGACCGACATGACGCCTCGAGCCTTCGGTTGGAGTTTATTATGCACGATCGGTAAGTACTCTACTTCCTGGTGTTCGATAAATGCGGTTGTAAGCTGTCAGGATTATAATTCCGATCGTTTTGAAGCCAAAAATTTCTATAAACAAAATTAAAACGCTAATCGGCCACCCGCCGCCCCAGAAACCGGAGGGTTCACGTATATGAGTTAAAAACACGCAACGATTGCGTCAAAAAGCCTGTTCGGCTGAGGTGCTCCGGGCGGGAGGGAGAGTGCGCGCTGTTTTGTTGTGACAAACCACCGCCGGTCTGTCAGCTTCGAAGCAAACGTGATAAATGGTTGCAAATTCAACACGATCGCCGTGATCTTTCCGGCTCCAAGGCATTAGAAATCAGCTTGCAAGGCGTTGCAATTGATTCCAATAGTTTCGATGGAGTTTTCTCTCAAGTCAGAGGTTATTCCACCTAAAACCGAGCTCGATGAAATCCCTTAGATCTGTTTCGAAACATTCGCGATAATTTGCTGGCAACTGCAATCCAGCGGTAATGGTTTAATTTTGCCGAAAACAACGCAACGGTTCAATGTGTTTTACGGTGAATGCAGGCGGACTAACAAATAGATAATGTTGCACCTGATTGGGAAAACGCGCGCACATTTGCATGTATATTCATGTGTCCCTAGCGGGGTCGCCACAATCGACCATGGGGAGGAACTTTTTATTCGCGATTTTTGCCACGAGATTGGATCGAGCGAGAAAAAAATTAAAGAAAAGCACGCGGAAAATGAGGCGTTTCATCTGGGTACGCTGCACTTACTGGTGCATACAGAGCCGTGCTTGTTGGACAGCGCATTTATGCATGTAGGTAGACAGAACAGGACCACGAGCGACAGTGGCAGAGGACACAGTCTTTTCGCGAAAAGCAACACCGGCGGGCGCGGTGGCAATGTTGAACATAAATTTTGCATTTAGACTTACGCAATGTTCTGGCTAGTATAAGATTTTTTTTCGCTTCTCTCTAGTAATAACATGTACAAGAAGAGGCTTGTGACCGCGTTCCAGATGATGATGGCGGTTGAATTTAATTGCCGCGTTGGTTGCAAGCGCTTGCCAGAGCGGACGAAAAATAGCTGTCCGTGTGGCAAAATTTATGGCCAGCAGTATGATAAATTTCCCAGCAACAGGTGAATGCAGGTGGCAAAGGGTCGCGGGTACTGTTAACTGGCGGTACCACAGGCGTACCATTTGTTAGATGCAGAGCGATATAGTTGAAAGGTTTGGTGGCTAGGAATATCTTGACGGCTGAAAGAAACATCAGCTTGTACAATGTATTATAATCGGTTTTAAAATAGGTCACACATAATTGTAAGAAATCAACTAAGGAAAGCTCAAATAATGGAGACGCACGTAAAGTATTTTATCAATTCCAGCCGTCTGGGTATTTTTCGCCTCCCCAGCTGGTCTCGAGGTACGATGCTGGCCTAACAAGCCAGTCATCGTAGGTTCGAGTCTTGTCTTGGGAGAGACTGTTGGTGTCAGTATGATCGTAGCGCTAGCCCCGCAATTGTCCTGTACACTTAACGGTTGGCTGCGAAGTCTGTGTATAGTAAACAGAAGGTCAAGTTCCGAATCGGAATGTAGCACCAAGGCTTTGCTTTTTTTGGGTATTTTTATATTAAGTTGCTTTAGTTAGTAGTCGTGTCTTGTTGAACTAATTCTTAACATACTTGTCTACTATTAATCATAAGTTTTTTTTTCTGCGTCAGGGCTAAAATAATTGCATTTATACGTAATCCGTACTTATCAAAAGAGGTTTTTGAACGCGAACTAATCACTTAATCAATTTGATATATTAATTGAGCATATGAACTCGAAAAGAAAATATTTCTATGAATTTTTCAACAACATTTTTTTTTTTTGGTTTTGGCAACAAGAAAACTATAAATATGTTTGGGTGAAATAACCGAACAGTTGTTTTATTTCATTCATATTTTAATTCATATTTTAAATTAACGTTTTCAAAGGCAAAAGTCTTGGAAATGATCCATGCGTTACTGGCCAAATCACTACTTCATATTCGCTGTAATGATATATTCGCAAACATAAAGCAATATTTTGATAAAAGACATAGTAAATAATTTCGAGTCTTGCGCACTTGATAATTCGAAGTCGGCCATTTGCAGCTCCTACAACGCATCACCTTAATAGTGAGTGTTCAAAGTGGAGTGGAGAGTGAGATTTTCCTCAGGATGAGTCAAATGTATTTTGACTTAAGGTGGTGGATTTAAATTAAATGTTCGATAGTTGTTGCATATTAAGAAAGTTTCTTGGAGCTTCAATCATCGTAAAAATGTGCGCTTATGATTATATATTTATTCATTTTCTGGTCCTAGTTTTAAAACAGACCAGAAGGAAATATTTTTTAGGAATGGCACCAAGCCTCGTGCCACTGTGTGTATCATAGATCAAAGATGACTAGTATAAGATACCAGACCAGATACCAGTAGTATGCAACGGACACGATTGTCGCTGCGCGTGAACGAAAGTCGAACTAATTTGTGTGCTGTTAATTAGATGATGACGGCAAGGAGGCGAAAGGAGAAGCAATTTTTTCCACTATCCTTGTATGGTCTTGCCATTTTATTTACAATATCCTTACACAGTGCGGCCACTAATTTTCAATATCCTCGTACGGTGCTGCCATCTGGTTTCTATTTTTATCTGGCACGATAGATCGATTTTGCTAATAACCACAGTTTTATGCGCATTTAAGTTATCAGATGGCAGCACTAACCATTGTAAAGGTGTCGTGGGCAAAATGTATTAGAAAACTGGAAATCAGGTATCTTATTCTAGTCATCTTTGGCCTGATTCTTCTAAGATTCAAACCAGTTATCAATGCAGTCTCTGTAACCTTGTGGCTACGCAAATGTTTGCATAATATCACATGTATTTAAATTGAATTCAAAATCGGAGACCCACCGAACGTTGAACTATCTCAAAGTATATTATTATTTCATATGCGAGGGTCCGGGCAATCATCACTGAACCTTTGACCTTTTACTGTGCAATCCAGTTGCAGGGTAAATTATGCTCACACTGAGCTATAGCTGCGCTGCGCACCAGCTTGGCGTCCCGAGAAGCGTTCGTCCTAAAAGGGTACAGTCGATCAAAAAACATTACCGCCCGATACTCCTCTGATCGCGCGGGTAATTTTCCGCTACCCATGCGAATAGTCGTGTAATGGACTTTTTTTTGCTTTTTTCGCTGCGCTACCCCAAACGAAACTGGACCACGCCTACCGCTGATGGTGCCCAGAATAGTGCCGCATAAATACACTTGCAGTCCAGCTGCACAGACGAACCGGGATTTCGCAGCACGCCAAACAGCGGCGATCTCCAAATAAACCTTCAATCAATAATGCAGCAGCCATAGGCCGAAGCAGCGCCAGATCTGCCGTGCGGCATCTTGTGAATTAAATCGATACATGAAAGGGGTCATACAGCGCATAATTTCGCGTCCACACTGCATGCCGGTTCGTACCTTGAAATGCACCGCCCGCATCCCTACTATGCTGCTGCAGCACACACACACACACACAAACGCTCAAGTCCGCACGGAGGTAACGACGGAAAAATCAAAAATGCATTTCTTATGGGCTTTGTCGCCTTGGCAGTATGATTGGCAGTTTCGTTTAGCCTTGTGGCCTTCTTTTCACATTGCCCCGACGGTACCCGGGTCTTATGAATGGTACCCGGGATTTTGTCACGTCCTATTAACATACAGTGCGAGAGGAGAAAAAAGGGGATCTGGCAAGAAGTAGCTGTAGGGTAAGCCCTTGGTTTTAAGTCGTCTTATTGTGTGTCGCAACGCAAGTGCTCCAGGTTGTGATATACTTAATTTTTGTCTAAATGTTGTTTAAAATTTGCGCGTTTGAAATTTTGTATGAAAATAGAGAAGTATATTTTAATGGAGAAGGGAGTGGAGGTCCCTCCCAGAAAAATTTAACTTGCAAATGCTTTGAAAATAGGGAAATAATTACTAAATTTAGGTGGCAATAAGCGGTTTCAAATTTATGATACAGAGCATTGCAATACTGAGCCAGACCGGTGCAAGTACAATTGGTAGAAAGCCGGTACTCGAAGTACACGGCGGAATTTTTGTTTTGTATTTTTTCTCTGGCTGATTTGTTACCAATTTGAGGAACACAACAGGACTGAATTTTGTGGAAAATTATTAAGAAGAATTGTTTGGATTTTTTTTATTAGTACACACATTCGGTTTTACGATCCGCCCAACAGCTAGGTAAAAATAATATTTTTTTTAATTTTCAATATACCAGATCGCTTTCTTGGAAAAATTTAAAAGAAAACCAATTACTGAATACTGCGATGTCTTATCTGTACGTTGGACAGGACAAAATAGAGTTTTTTTAGGAAACCCCCTCCTTAAAATTAGTTTTTTTTGTCTGTAAATTTTTCTGTGATTGTCAAAACAATAAATTTTACAAACTTTTAAGGGAAGCTTAGTTGAATGAATGAAATTTTAGAACATTTTGCATTGTTTCGACCATTACAGAAAAAAATATAAACTAAAAACTGATTTTAAGGAGGGGTGTTCCACAAAAAACTCTATTTTGTCGTGTCCAACGTACAGATAGGACATCGCAGTGTTCAGCAATTATTTTTCTTTCCACAACTCTGCTGAAGGAAGCAATCAAATATATTGAAAATTAGAAAAAATATTTCTGTTACCAAACTGTTAGGTGGATTGATCGAAAAACCGAAAACGCCAAAAGTAAAGCCTTGTTTTATGAAACAATTTTGCTGAAGACATTAAGTACATAAAAATCAATTTTGCACAGTCAAATCTAGAGCGATCACGATTTTTGAATTTAGACCACTGTGTACTGTGGGATTTTCAAATAAATCTTTTCACCAATTGTTAATGTCTTGAAATATAATACTTGGAATGTGTAGAAACTATTTTTGAAGTTATTTCATAAGATGGTGGTTGAAAACGTGCTTTACAACAAGTATTTCTTCTTTATTTTTATCACTTTTTTGTACTTTACGACCTTCAAAAGGGCATTATTCAAAAATGTACCGTACGATGATTTTGAAATTTTGACCCAAGATTCTGGACGTCATTACGAATCGAATGGTGTACTCAGATTCTTTGGTGCATTTTTGACGTGGGACTACGTCTTTCTTCACTATACTAAGGTACATTCTGTGAAAACTTGATTGAACATGTAACGTTTTTGGTTGGCGGAATGGAAGATTTTAGATGCTAATAGCGCTCAAACAACTGTTCCGATTTCAATAGTTAATATACCGTTGGAAAGCTAAAATATACAAAATTTGTATAACATGATGATATTAGTTACCATTTTTTTATTACTCCGTGAAAATTGCGGAAAAATTTGATTTCGAATATACACATACCTTTTTCATACGATTGGTATATTGGAATATAAATGAAATGATTCCACGCATTCAGTCATTGGCTAGCAATGCCAGCCAATTGGCATCACATTCATCATCCAACGTAAGCGACGAAAAAAGAAAGCAGGATGCTTCCACGTGATTGGTTCTTCCCCCAATAACCCAAGTTCTCCACACTGAGTAACGCTATAAAAGGAGTGGGTGTGTGAAAAGTGTGTGTGTGTATGAGTGAGTGGCGTGTGCGTGTATGTGTGTGTTTGTGTAAGTAACGTGTGTGTATGTGTAAGTAACCTGTGTGTGTATGTGTAAGTAACGTGTGTGTGTTTGTGTCTGTGTGTCTGTGTCTTTGTGTCTGAGTCTGTGTGTGCGCGTGTGTATGTGTGTGTCAGTTTGTGTGTTTTTGTCTGTGTTTGTGTGTGTCTGTGTTTGTGTGTGTGTGTGTTTGTGTGTGTGTCTGTGTGTATGTATGTGTGTGTGTTTGAGTAGCGTGTGCGTGTGAGTAGTGGGTGTGTGTAAGTAGTGTGTGTGAGTAGTGTGTGTGTGAGCAGTATGTGTGTGTGTGTGTGTGTGTGTGTGAGTAGTGTGTGTGTGTGAGTAGTGTGTTTGTGTGTGTGTGTGTGTGTGTGTGTGTGTGTGTGTGTGTGAGTAGTATGTGTGTGAGTAGTGTGTGTGTGAGTAGTGTGTGTGTGTATGTGTGTATAACATGTGTGTGCAAAAATGCATTTATCCGAGGTAAATATATTTATGACAGAATGCTTGTATAGGCAACAAGTTAATTATTTTTCATATTAGTACTTCAATTGGTATTTCTATGATAGCGACCATAATTTTATGCTAGTTATTTTCAGCACTGAGCTTGTTTTGCGTTTATTTGTAACATAGGACTGACCAAAATTCATTTTTTGTAGTCAATTTATATCAAAAAGCTTTTTCTTGCGATTTTTTGAGACCACCGGGTATGTGAAGAAGTTTTTGACGCTTAATTGAAAAGTGATGAGAAATTACATGGGACTGTTATGCATTTATGGGCAGTTCATGTGGGTATTGGTATTTATATGCTGTGGTTTTTGACAGATGTATTTGGTTCTTTTGTGAAATGTTCATGAATTATTGTGTATGGTATTTGTACGTTTGGTGTGTGTTATATACTATGGCTATGGCAGAATTAAATCTTTACACCCAACATAGTCCCACGGCAAGTCTACGTTTGTGGGGAAGCTCGGATGTAAACACACGAGGTGAGTACCTGCTTGAATACCTAACGTCTAACAACGTTAATGTATGCAATGTAGGGAACAAACCAACTTTTAGTAATGCTTTTAGACAAGAAGTCTTAGATCTCACTCTATGTAGCGCATCGATAACGGAGAAGGTCAAAAACTGACATGTCTCTGATGAACCTAGTTTATTAGACCATAGATATATAAGATTTGACATCGAGGCTACTCGTCTTAGAGAAAAACACTTAAAAAATCCCAAGAAAACCGATTGGAACTTTTTCAAGGAACATCTGGTTATCTCAAGGACATCCAGACATATAAATTGTTGTTCAAAATTGGGGCACAGGCTTACAACCAACTAGCTCAACTCCATCAATGAGTTCGAGCATCTTGTAATCTCTGTAAAGCAATCGGGGCCAGCCACAAAAGACAATCATGCCTGTCGCAGTGGCACTTCTGTCTAATGCCCTTCAGGCATACAAAAAAAAAACCGGCAACAAGGTAGAATATTCATCTACACCTACACGAATTTTTTTGATTTTCAAAGAAAACAATAGTGAAATTAATTGAAGTTACTACTGTTAGCGTTTCGAGTTATAGGACTATCGGAATATGCAGTCGGAAGATAATATCGTGCGAGAAAAGTGTGTTTGTATTTCCGTTTATTTACAAGAGGAAAGGTGTAAGCAAATTTATTTGACATACAGGGTGCGCTCCATTTATTTCGCTTCATTCGTCGAAGTGCAGAGGTAGATTTAAATGGATTACGATTTGCTTCGCATCGCTGCATCGCTTAACCAACATTTTTAAACATTCGGGGTATGTTTTGATATTGATTCATTCGCCGAAAAGCGATTTCCTGTAACTAATTAGAAACTAGACACGGAACAGACCGGTATGTAGTCAGATTGGATCGGAACGAAAACGGACTTTGAGGTGAGTTTCGACTTTCGAGCGGAACGGACTTCATTCCAATATCTATCGTTACTGTTAAAACATTGAGAAAATAAAAATAAATGTTTAAACTGATATCGAAAGAGTTATAGCAGGCAAAAATTTCAAAAAATTCGTTGGGGTAGATAATTAGTAAAAACATATTGAGGTGTAGATAGGAAAAATGTATATCTCAAATTAAACAGAAGCATAATTTTATTCAAAATTTTAAAAACCAAAAATTAACTAAAAATACACAAAATAATAATGCTTAATCAGTTCTAACAAAAGATTTTAAGGAATGTGAAAATATTTATAATCGATTTTTTTTACCTGAAGTAGCCAAAATAAATTAGAAACGCCAAAAATTAAAACAATTTAAATTTCACCACCATACAACATAATAACATCAACGCATTGAAAATAATGGAGATATATTATTTCTAGTGTTGATAGAGCATCAATAAATAAAAAGGAAGAAAAAGCGAGACGTTAAAAAATCTAAAAAAATATTAAAGCCGTATACATATAATGGAATATTATAAGCCGATTTTTTTAGAATTCATCAAGGAGCTAACAGGAGGAAAAATCAACTATTTTTTAGGATTTATCCAGGAGCTAATAGCTAGTAAAATCAACCATAGTTGAGGTGTTGACAGTATTGATAATGGATACTTTACAATGAGGTTTCTTAATTAATATACAATCAGGTAAGTACTTAGTGATATGACAGAACTTAGTGATAGACAGAAATAAAAATAATGACGAAGCCAATATCCGCTCTGGTTTAACTTTCGAAAGATTATTAGAGCTATTATGAAAAAATACAAGACGAAAGCAGGAAAAAAAAACTTAAATAAATTCAAGAATATATTATATATACACTAAGGTCGTTTTTTTTACGCGGGGGATGCGTTCCAAATTTGTCTGGGCTCGCATAAAAAACGACTTTTTTGAGTTGCAAATATAACAAAGAAAACCGTCCTAAAACGTTTAAACCTCGTTTGAATATGAGAGTGGCCAATCTAGAGACCAAAATGCAATATTTTAAGTTTTGAGTATTTCCACCAAAAATTGTGATTTTTTTTTTGAAAACTGATATATGATCACTCGTGGCCTAAAACGGAATACGTGATTGCAATGAGGTCGATATCTTGTACCGTTTTTGAGTAATGGAGGAATGCAACCCGCGTAAAAACCGACCTTACTGTATTGAAATATAATTAAGGGGTTATATACCTTTTTGGTTTTTCTAAATCCAAATTTTTTTATTACATTATCTTGAACTACAACATCTTGAGAACATTTTTGCAAATTTTCATAAAGATCTGAACAATAGGGAGAAAGTTAAAGCGATTTGCAACACGCCTTGCTAAGGCCGCATAAGCTAAACTTGAAACTTTAAACGCGATTATCTCGTCGGAATAGTGTTTGTCGAAAAATTACTTTGCAGTGATCCTGATTGCGGGAAAAACTACTGAACCGATTTCCTTCATTTTTTTTTTAAAGTTTCGTTATTAAATTCGCCGGTCCTTGAACGATCGCTTTTTGAAACATACAGTTACATTTTGCCGCGAAAAAATGTTCAATGCAATTTTTAGCGCTCAAAACGTGCATTTTTTTGGGAAAAACGTTCCCGTTTGCACTGAAAACAAAATATTCATTAAAACTATCGTTCAAGGATACGACACACTTCTAAACTAATAAAATAATATGAGTTTTTTTAATTCAGTTGACCCTATTGAGTCACTATCAGGATCACCGCAAGCCTCTGCGAAAAAAAAGCGTTTCGGAGAAACGGCCATTACTCCAGTAATAATTGGTATATCTCAAAATCAAACATATTTTTTTGTTGTTGATAAACTTTACTTTCAGAAAAAATATCACTTTGATGCAATAAAAATGGTGCTATGCACTTCGAATAAAACATTGAAAAGATCACAATAAAAACCAGACGAATATTCACAAAATAAAAATAAAAATTTTAGACGCTTCAAAATGTTTTTGAATGTTCGAAAGACCACCCCCTTCATTGTATCGTGCCGAAGCGGACCGATTTTCCCACCGCATTGTGTGGTCACAATAATTTAAATCATTCGGCGAAAGCCATTAACTCTTCCAGTTACAGTTGGTGGTGGATGTTTCGAACAGCGGCGCCCTCTAGCACTCTAAAAGCTGCAGCCGGCCGCTTCTCTACCACCAAAAGATGGTGTAAACTGCAAACTTAGCTCCGAGTGCCGGGCTGACATAAAACCACAATGAATGGATCAATCGTCCCAGTCGAAGTAACCCAGCGGGTCTCCCATTAGCAGCAAAGTGCCAATTTGTATTACTTTTTAATACTTCTTTTATTGAACCTCTCGATCCACCAACCGACTTTCAAAGCTGCTCATTTATGGTACCCAGTAATGTTGGTAGTGGTAGAAGTTTGGAGTGTTTTTATTTCCTCGGTTACCGCACTGGTACCCCACAGCTTGGCGCTGCCGGAGCTGTCAACATTGCCATCACGGTGGCCAGCCTCTCGCAGGTCAACACTTGATGAATTCGATGGGTGAGTGACATTTTCACAGTTTACATCGGTGACGATTCCGCCCGGGTAGGTCATCAAGAACAGGTGTTTCATTGACACTGACTTGGCTGGTGATGAGAAACAGTCTTCTGTCGTAACTAAAGGCTGGCTACAGCCAGAGCAGTGCGAGCAAAAAGCAGTCAACAGTTCATTAACATAAACAAATGGTGAGAAGATATGACTAAAGGTACACATAGAGGAACGCATTCGAAAGGACAAAGGCAGACGGCGACGAATGGAAGCGGGCCAGCAGCAGTGAATGACAACATTGGTGGTCGTCGTGTAAGACGCGAAAAACCGGTCGGGGGCGAGGTGTGGTAAGTTTTACCGTAACATAGCCTTTGTAAAAAGTTGTTAATGAGCCATAAGTGAGGATGTAACTAGTTCTAATCAATTTTTTGCGATGCTCTGGCTGTAATTGCCTCGTTAAATCATTATAAGGATCTCATACGAGAGGCAGCAAATCGTGAAGTAGAATCATGAAAGGCAGAGTAAGCACAGAATCATAAAGGCAATCATCTTTCCCACATTTTAAATCATGCCAGAGTTTTATTGTCATCCGAGTTTACAATTTTAGAATTTATTTCATAATTATTAAGTTGTTAATAAACACAAACTTATTTTAAATCATTATACAATGTTCACATTGTTATGTTTTGCTTTAGCTTCTAATGGAGATGTTTGAGTAATCCTAGTAAATGAGTAGATCAGAAAAAGGGCAGGACAAGGCCGCCGCTTCCTACGGTAGATCGGGGCGTCTTCGTCACATTAAGTTTTCTCTTAAGCTCTCACGTATTATAACAACCGTCTTTCCGGCGTGAGTGAGGTCGGGCATATTATATCCGGTAAGGTTTTAAACGCAAATTATTTTATCCGGCGTGATTGATTGATTGATTTCTTTTGAAGGGACTTTAACCCCAAACGGTCATTCGTCCCTAACTCGGCGTGAATGAGGTGATAAATTGTTATAACAGCTTTAGAGTGAAGAGGACCCATCACCTTGACGTTTAGTTTTTTCTGCATTAATCAAGTAATTAGCATCATTACTAATTTAAATTAATTCGTTTTTTTGCTCGTTTTGATTCTACCATTCATGTTTAAAGTTGACTTTTATACCAATATGTCCTTCATGATACCTTCTGCGATTCGGCCTTGTGTGGTTCAGCCCTCAGGGACGAACCCTACAGTATATCCCTTGACTGAGGTTTGTTGCCAATTAACTTCACAATATATTGCCACAAAATTATAATATTAAATTGTTAAGTGCAAACGACTGCTTAACCACATAAAAGTACCATAAAGACACGAACGAACAATCGTTTCTTTGCGTAATAAGAGCACTTTTGCTCAATGTCGGTATTCAGGTGACATATATATGTTAAAGTGCTGTGTATAATTTCATTCAAGCACTATGCGGGCATTATTACCTACTAATTGTATTCTGTGACTGCTGCTGGTGTGTAATGGTGAGATAAAAGTTTATTTTTGACTTACTGTCTGATTGATTGTATGCTTAGTAACAAACTAAATTTGAGAAAAGAACTGAGTAGATTTTCTCACTCATTCCTTGGCTAATTTTTCAAATATATTTCCAAAGTCGTGATAAAATGCTCATGAAACCTTTGTAAAACGAAAAAGAAAACTTATTTTTAGTAAAAAAGTTTTGAAAAAAATTAGTAGCACTTGAAGGCAACTTGTGTGATTTATTGAACAAAAACCAGAAATATATTGAGAGTGCTATAAATCTAGTTTTTCCATAAACATCGAAAAGGCTTACGTAGAGACAGATCCGGATTTACGATTGTGGGAACCCGGGGCCCAATTTAAAGTGGGGGCCCCAAAACCGTTTTTTGCATCGTACGAGATTTGGATGTTTTTGAAAAATATCTGCTGCTGCTCGAAAACCGGAATTTTTTCTTTGATATCTGAAAAAAAGACCTACCACAATTCGAAAGAAATGCGATCCACAGGCAAAAATGTGCACACAATTTGAGAAAAACTGCGCAAATATAAGGCGACCCTGACAATAATCTACAGAAACTAGGAAAAAACTACGCCCATCTGCACGTCAATAAAATCTGCAAACGGAGTCTGAAAATCTGCATTTTGCAAAGCACATCTGGTATCCCTGATTCTGACAAGTAAGCAACAGCAATTAATACAACATTTAATGCATTAAAAAACTTGTGGGTTATTTTCTTTCTCTGCTTTACCTCCCATGTGCGCTGGTTCGCTTCAAATGGTGTGTTAATGTGTGTCATTCCAAGAAAATCCAAGGTCAACTCTTATGGGTGTAATTGTGATATTGGCGCTTACGAAAAAATAACACTGAAAAGTTCAAATTTTCTTGCTGTTAATCGATCTTTTGATTGAATCTGATTTTTAATAGAGAAAAAAACTTGTTCTCGATTTGTGGTGGCCCCAAATATGTGGGGGCCCGGCCTCGAGCCCCTCCTTGAATCCGGCTCTGCGTAGGGATGCCAATAACTAGTAATAGTAGGTTGTTGTCAATCAAAGATACTTCGTAAAAGCAGCAATTTTGTTGAAGTGTTTAAAGACTGAAATAAAATCACAAACTAACAAACATAGCACTTTGTTTTTCAATAATATCTTCGTTTGGATGGTAACAGCCGCGTTCGCGTCGTGGCCTATAATTCGACACCAGCGTTATCGTACGAGAATGCGTCAAGATGGGAACCGCAAATAACGTATGAGATTGCGAGACAGTGAGTGTCATAATATTTACAAGCTTAATGTAGGTATTTCAAAAAACGATTAATGAAACATCTATAAAACTTATTCGCATTTGGTGGGGATGACTGGACTTGAACAATTCATAACGCTGTCGACATTGCTATGGGGCCCATGTAACATTATATGAATACTATTCATCACATAGAAATGAGCAGAGTAATACAAAACATTTCGAGTCCTCTTCCGGCGAAATATCGTGGACATAATCCAACGGCTTTCAGCAACTAGTAAATTAATGAATATCTGATTGCCCTTTCGGGTAAGGTTTCTCAAGAACACAATAGTAGCAGGGTTTCAATTCAATAGAATTGCTGCACGTTTTACTGAACCGACTGATCAAATACAGTGAAATACCATAGCCTGGGGAACTCGTGCCCATCTGCCCGGAGTTAAAAGTCAAACGAAATCGAAATCGGGGTCATGTTCACTTTCAACGATGACTGCCTATACGAGCTGAGCTGCTAGTAGACACAGCAAGGTATGTATTTAAAGATTGATTAAATACCTTCTCCTACCCATCGACAATGGCCGCAGCAGCGGCAGCTGCCCGACAGACCAATCTTTTACAAACTGCTGCTTATAATTTTGCCTTTACTCTTCTTTTTTCGCCTTATTTTGTCTGGTGTTCGGACTGGTGTGTAGTGCTACCAGAAGGGCTGCGAAGCGGCTTCCAGCGGCATGATCTTTCGTGGATCGGTGTGGTAACGGCCGAACAGCGGATGGCACCTCCGAAAACCGACGATCCGGGCGTGGTGGAGAAAATTGCGTGCGAAAAGGCACACTTTTGGTGAAAAGAGTAGTGAGTGGAAGAAGAGATCTGTTTAAGGTGAAAGTTGATGATATAATGGTTTCATAGGTTTCTTGAAATTTGATTATGCTGAACGCAGCGGGAAAAAGGTTCGATTAATGGAGGCTTTTATGATGATAAATACACATTCGGTTACCCACTCATTAAAGAATAATAATGAGTTTACAAAAAGGCCAAGTATTGTGCTTGAAAGAGTCCTTCAATAACTTATTCCCTATTATAGACAGAGGCGGTGAATATCGCCACAGTTCCGCTTATCATCAAACTAAACAACAAAAACCCGGATTTAACATGACATAGGACGCATCTCTTCTGTGTAAATTAATTCTCAATGATAATCAGCAGCCAGTTTTTTCAGGTTTTCAGGAGGCATTATGAGCGCGATACCTATCGGAAATAAACTTTTTATTGACTAATGATAAAGTAGTTTGGTTATTGTCAATTTGGACATTCATCTAATTGGTGCTTCAAAACGGTGTGAGGATATAACACGCAGATGACACAGCCATAAAACCATCAAGATCTATATAGAGGCATTTCAATGAACGACGTTTATCAGAAATGTGACAACAAAAAATAATTCCCCCATAACTGTGAATTCACGCCTTCAAGACGATTGAAATTAAAAATATATTCTTATGATACAATTTCTATGATCTGAATATATGATATAATTAGTTGAATTCGCATCCTGTTGTGAATTATTATTATTATTGTAAACTGGGTGGTATACCCATATAAATTACCGGAAATTTTACAGTGACTTTAAAAGCAATAACGAAAAATTCCCCCTTTTGTAACAAATTTGTACTCAGAAAGTAAAAACATTCATCCCTTGTCAAGTAACAACACATACTGTCATATGTTTTGCATATGTTACCAGATCACTGCTATTTAAGTATGACCGTTACAACTAATTGAAAATGTTTTACTTGTCACTTTAAAAGTAACATCGAGAAATTCGTCTTATAGAGAAGCTATGCCGATAATGATTGAAAAAGCATTAAAAAACGCGAATATGGGGTTTCTAGATTGGCACGAGTTTTGTACTATCAAACAGGTACAAATGTTTTTCTTTAACTCTTGCGCCATCATTTATAAATATTTAAAATAGCTAATTTATGAGTCTTCAGCAACACTGAAGACGAATCTTATAAAGAAACAAACGCAACATTCGTTGTTTTGCTTTTGTCTCGATTAGACGCAAATTGTTCATCTCCGTTTGAGTTCGCAAAATAACAATACACGAGTTATCGTACGGGTGTTTTTTTTGTCGATTATTTCTTGTGCTGCGCGATAACAATAGCCTGCAGTATATCGGCAGAAACAGCTTCTGCACACTGGTAGGGGCAGGCTACCCCGCCAGTGATCTGATACGCAGCTGATATATCAGCAAGAATAATTCTCCCGCACCGCTGTTGCCCCGCTAGCAGCACGGACCACCATACGATCGAGCGAGTGGAAGTCAACTACAAGTGGCATCTACAAGGTCGCGTGTAGGATACGGCCACTATGTCACAACACGAAGCTGGATCGTCATTGTTTGTTCTGCGGAAACGCTCGATTAATCCTACTATCAGCCGTGAGGTCGTGACTTAGACGTTCGGTGAAGTATTCACTTTAGAATTTTTATCATTATTATTAATATTATTATTATTATTATTGTTATTGTTATAATTATAATTTTTATTATTATTATTATTATTATTATTATTATTATTATTATTATTATTATTATTATTATTATTATTATTATTATTATTATTATTATTATTATTATTATTATAATTATTATTATTATTTTTATTATCATTATTATTATTATTATTATTATTATTATAATTAATATTATTATTATTATTATTATTATTATTATTATTATTATTATTATTATTGTTATTATTATTATTATTGTTATTATTATTATTATTATTATTATTATTATTATTATTATTATTATTATTATTTTTATTATTATTATTATTATTATTATTATTATAATTATTATTATTATTATTATTATTATTATTATTATTATTATTATTACTATTGTTATTAGTATTAGTATTACTGCCTTTTTTTTATTTTGATCCATTGTATTTTGAAAAACTGTTTTTAAAATTTAATGGCAACTACTTGACCCCCCCCCCACATTCGAATATTTATCGTTTGTGTGCGGTAGAGCGTAACGCTCCCGCAAAATGGACGACATGCAGGTGCAACTATTCCTGGATGTGGAAACAAATGGGGAAAAGATTGAGATCTCCCCCATCAATTCCCCTCTACCTTCCCCGCTTCCTAGCCCCGTACCAAGGGTACCGACAACACGGGTGAAAGCTTACCCAGATGCTTCGAAAGGTCCGTTCGTATTTCACTTCAGGCCCATAAAAAGGCCTCTAAATATTATTCAAATCGGCAAGGACCTGGCAAAACAGTTTTCGGACGTAACCGAAATTACAAAGGTTAGACCGAACAAACTGTGAGTTGTTGTGAGTAGCTTGAAGCAAACAAACGCAATTGCTAGCTACGAGCTCTTCACGAGAGAGTACCGCGTGTACATCTCTGCCAAGGACGTGGAGATCGACGGTGTGGTTACCGTAGGAAGCCTCACGGTCGATGACATTTTGCGTCACGGGGTTGGCTGCTTCAAGAACCCCCTGATTCAAGATGTAAAGAAACCGAACTACATCTCTTTGGACATACATCTACATCTACATCTCAAGAAACGATCTAAGCGCTCTTTTGCAGAAATGCTTAAGAGGGCTGAGCCCCCTTTCCTTTCTGCCAACCGATGAGGGTACATCTGACGATCCCGTCGAAGGGTGTTCTTATGCCATGCCAGAAGGATCTAGGAAGAGGAGATTGATCAACTCTCCTAATCTTTCTCGCAAAGGTCGCAAGATAACCCCTAACGGAACGACCAATAAGCCAACACAAAAAGCAAGCGGTGAAGAAAAACCGAAGCAAGTATCTCCCGGATTTAATTTTAAATCAAACCAGGAGTACCCACCGCTTCCTGGGGCACCAAAACCCCTCGTGCACCCATTTCTCGATCAGAAGATAAAAAAGAAACACTGTGGACTGGATATTTAAAACATTCAACATACCAGATCCCCTACAAAATATTCTTCTTGCCCTTCTTCCTACAGTGAAAACCTTTTTGAAGCAACTAGCAGCAACTTGGCCCCTCATTTCAGCTATCATATCTTTCGATGACTAATACGGCGGAAGAGGTTAGGATTTTTTTCACTGAATTACAGTGGAATTGCAGAAGTATCGTCTCCAAATTCGATCTATTTTCTCATTTGATAAATACATACAATTGTGACGCATTTGCGCTTTGTGAAACCTTTCTCAATTCAAACGATCAACTCAATTTCCACGATTTTAACATTATTCGTCGAGATCGAGACTCACACGGTGGAGGGGTACTTTTAGGGATTAAAAAATTCCTTTTCAGAATCGACCTCCCCTCGATCTCGAATATTGAAGTCGTTTCCATTCAAACGAATATGAATGGAAAAGACCTATGCCTTGTTTCGTTATATATCCCTCCATCCGCGCGGATTGAACAGAGGCATCTCACTAATATAGCAGAGTTGCTTCCCGCGCCTTTTTTGATATTGAAAGATTTTAATTCTCATTGTTCGCTATGGGGGTCGCTGTACGACGACAACCGATCTTCTTTAATCTGTAACTTAATCGACGACTTCAATATGACACTTTTGAATACTGGGGAAGCGACACCTAATCCTCCAGTACGTGAAAGCGTGCTTGACCTATCCCTTTGCTAGACATCACTAGCGTTAGATTGCCGGTGGAAAGTAATCAACGATCCCCACGGTAGTGATCACCTACCAATCGTTATCTCAATTGCTAATGGGTCAACTCCAACGGATCCAATCAATATTGCGTATGACCTCACACGTAACATTGATTGGAAGTCTTATGAGACCACAATATCGCAAAGAATCGAGTCCCACGTGGAACTTCCTCCGGAGGAAGAATACGCGTTCCTTTCTGGCTTGATCATCGACGCCGCGACTCAAGCTCAGACGAAACCGATACCCGGGGTAACGATTAGACGGCGCCCTCCCTCCAAGTGGTGGGACAAAGAGTGCTCAGACCTGTACGCGCGGAGGTCCTCGGTGTATTTGGCCTTCCGAGAACAAGGCACTATCGATTTGCTCCGAAAGTACGATGTACTGGATAGACAGATGAAGAGCTTGATTAAAGAAAAAAAACGCGGATACTGGCGGTGGTTTGTTAACGCGTTGTCGAGGGAAACAGCGATGAGCACTCTTTGGGATACCGCCAGACGCATGAGGAATCGTAACATTTCGAATGAGTCCGAGGAGTATTCAGATCGCTGGATACTCGATTTCGCCAAAAAGGTCTGTCCGGACTCTGTCCCCGAACAGAAGACCTTTCGCGACGCGTTTATAGTAGCTACGGAAGAGCCTCCATTTTCGATGTTGAAATTTTCAATGGCTCTCCTCTCGTGCAACAATAAAGCTCCAGGGTGGGATAGAATTAAATTCAACTTGTTGAAGAATCTACCCGACTCTGCAAAAAGACGCTTGTTGAACTTGTTTAACAAGTTCCTTGAGCTAAACATTGTTCCGCACGACTGGAGGGAGGTAAAAGTCATTGCTATTCAAAAACCCGGAAAACCCGCCTCTGATCACAATTCTTATAGGCCGATTGCTATGCTCTCTTGCCTCCGGAAATTAATGGAGAAAATGATCCTCTTACGGTTAGACAAATGGGTCGAAACAAATGGTTTACTTTCAGATACTCAATTTGGCTTTAGCCGGGGCAAAGGAACGAACGATTGCCTAGCGTTGCTTTCTACCGAAATCCAACTCGCCTTTGCTCGAAAAGAGCAAATGGCTTCTGCATTCTTGGACATTAAGGGGGCATTTGACTCTGTCTCTGTAGAAGTTTTAACCGAGAAACTTCATTCGCAGGGACTTTCACCAAATTTGAATAGTTTTTTGCTCAATTTGTTGTCAGAAAAGCATATGTATTTCTCACATAGTGATTCGACAACTTCCCGAATTATTTACATGGGTCTTCCCCAGGGTTCATGTTTAAGCCCTCTCTTATATAATTTTTACGTCAATGACATCGATAAATGTCTTGCAAATTCATGCACGCTACGGCAACTTGCAGACGATAGCGTTGTATCCATTACTGGAAGCGAGGCTAACGATCTGCAAGGACCATTGCAAGATACCTTAGACAATTTGTCTAAATGGGCTCTCAAGCTGGGTATCGAATTCTCTCCGGAGAAAACTGAGCTAGTCGTTTTTTCTAGGAAGCATAACCCAGCTCAGCTGCAGCTCCTACTAACGGGTAAAACAATCACTCAGGTTTTAGTCGCTAAATATCTCGGGGTCTGGTTCGACTCTAAATGCACCTGGGCTTGTCATATTAGGTATCTGACACGAAAATGCCAACAGAGGATTAATTTTCTTCGTACGATTACCGGAACCTGGTGGGGAGCCCACCCAGGAGACCTTCTAAGGCTTTACCAAACAACGATATTGTCAGTTCTTGAGTACGGTTGTTTCTGCTTTCGCTCCGCTGCGAAAACACACATTATAAAACTAGAAAGAATACAATATCGTTGTTTGCGTATTGCTTTGGGTTGCATGCAGTCGACCCATACGATGAGTCTTAAAGTGCTAGCGGGTATCCTTCCGTTGAAACATCGTTTTTGGAATCTCTCTTACCGGTTGCTAATTCGATGCACAGTTATGAACACATTAGTAATTGAAAATTTCGAGAGGTTGGTCGACCTTCAATCTCAATCCAGATTTATGACTTTATATTTTGACTATATGGCTCAAGATATTAACCCTTTTTCATACGATTCCTCCAATGTCGCACTTTTAGATACTTCTAATAATGCTATATTCTTCGACACCACCATGAAAGAAGATATTATTGGTATCCCGGATCAATTGCGACCGCAAGAGATCCGTAAGATTTTTTCCAATAAGTTCAAACTCGTTAGTTGTGATAAAATGTTTTACACTGACGGATCTAATCTAGATGAGTCCACTGGCTTCGGTGTTTTCCACGAAAATTTTACCGCCTCCTACAAACTCGATGCTTCTTCCGTGTACGTCGCAGAACTTGCTGCCATTCAGTACTCTCTTAGGATCATCGGAACCCTGCCCATAGACCACTACTTCATCTTCACAGACAGTCTCAGTGCCATTGAGGCTTTGCGATCGATGAAGACTGTGAAGCACACCCCGTATTTCCTGGGGAAAATACGGCGGTTTTTAAGTGCTTTAACAGATAAAAATTACCGGGTTACCTTAGCGTGGGTCCCTTCTCATTGTTCCATTCTGGGTAATGAAAAGGCTGACGCTTTAGCTAAGGTGGGTGCTATTGATGGCGATATTTATGTAAGACCAATTGCTTATGATGAATTTTATAGCATTTTGCGTCAGAGAACACTCAACAGTTGGCAATCATCATGGAACTCAGATGAACTGGGACGGTGGCTACATTCCATTTTTCCTAAGGTATCGACGAAAGCATGGTTCAAGTTGGCAATCATCATGGAACTCAGATGAACTGGGACGGTGGCTACATTCCATTTTTCCTAAGGTATCGACGAAAGCATGGTTCAAGGGGTTGGATGTAGGTCGGGACTTCATTCGCGTGATGTCCAGACTTATGTCCAATCACTATACGTTAAACACGTATCTCTTTCGTATAGGCAGTGGTGGGCACCGCTAACCGAAAATTTAGCGACGCTAATCACTAAGTCGCTAACCGGAAAATTTAGCTCGATAATCGCTTAACGCTAAACCCACATTAGCGGAACTTTCGCTAATCGCTAATCGCTAACTTTTCAATATGTAAATAGTCATATCGTTATATTTATTGCTCGTGTTTTGTAAGATTTGGACCACTTTGATCTGTTTTGGTTAAACAAACGAAAACAATTACTTTTTAAAGCTATTTACAGTAAGAGGTTCACAAAACGGTATTCATGTTTAATTTTGTAAACACAAAAATAACAAAAGTTATTGAGCTTGCATTGAAAATAGATACTCTTAGGAATGTTTTCATAAAAATTCAATTATTATCTGAATCGAAAAAGTAGAACCAAAGTTGTCATAATTTCAAGCGCATTGCAATTTACCAAAGTTCTTGGTGTGCCGAAAATTCAATCTAGACCTTGTGATTGTTCTTCAAAATGCTCCTGTGGCTTGTACGATAACTGGAACCAGTGCTTTTTTTTACTTTTCACATTTTCACTTCCAACGATCGCAGCACTCTTTCAGATACACTAGATTTTCGTCCTAGTAACGTGCTGTTATAATCAGATGAAATAGATCACGCGCATCGCTCACGGTTACGGAATAAAATTTGACGACAAATTCAACTAAATGATCTTCACTTCAAAGCGAAAAAGAAAAACAAACAGTCCACTCAACCAAAATGAACCTCACCGAAACACTTTTTCATTGACACTGACCGATGCCTTGACAATCTTCGTTAACTGATAAACTGATTTTGTTGTCTTGATCCATCGCATGAAATATAATAAGGTGTTCTGACAGTTCACTTCCATGCAAAAAGCGGGAAGGGAGAACTCTGAAAAGATTGTAAAAAAATTACGTTTACGGATGCTTTTTTTCACTTTCACTCAAGAGTATCAACAAATATCAACCCTGACTGGAGCTCCATTCTAGGGTAAAACTTTCGCAGTAAAGTATGTTCATCTTTCGAAGCAATTTACGTACGCCATCAGCAATTCACAGTTTTTCTAAATACCCTTCTCTACAAAATTTAGCGAATTAGCGATTAGCGTTTCGAAGGCCAAAATTTTAGCGACGCTAACAATTTCGCTAACCAGCTCGAAAATTAGCGAAATCGCTAAATCGCTAACTGAATTTTAGCGTCGCTATTTAGCGAATTAGCGAATTAGCGGAATGGTGCCCACCACTGCGTATAGGGCTTGTAGACAGTACCTAATCACTGCGTTTGTGGCGATGGCATGATGACATCGAGCATGTTGTTTGGTCGTGTACCGAATACTGTGGTGTTAGGTCTGAGCTTATAGATTCCCGAGGGAAACCACCGAACGTACCCGTAAGAGACATTCTGGGAAGCGGTGATCTCCAGTACATGACACAGTTATACGGGTTTATAAAAAATGCTGGCATTAAAATTTGATTTCTTTTATCTATTTGCTAGAATACAATCTCTGTCACAAACTGAAAGAGAATGATACACCCGGCTGGAGACACTAAAACGAAGACTCGGCATCTCTATGTTTACGCAGACACCTCAGACCAAAACTGCTCAAATAGAACATCACTGGTTAGCCACGTACAAATGAATACATTCTGTAATATAAAATAGCTAAAAACGAAATTGTAACACCCCTCCTCTCACCTTAAACTCCCATTAGCTCGTAGTCGGCCGTGAGATATAAAAAATGTGCCTCCCTCTTTTCTCTGCTAATTTAGAATTAAAAAAAATGTACTTGGCTCAGTTAAACATAAATTGTATCGTGCCGTGTCAAATAAACTATTTAAAAACTAAAAACAAACGCAACGTATTTTGTCTCTCATTTTCAAGCTCCAAACACTGATAGAAAAAGGCTCTGCCAGCACGGCTATTGTCAGCATGTGTGAATTCTCTGATTAGTAAAAGTTTACCTTTCAAGTGTTGTTTCATCATGGTTAATGGTTTGCTGCAGGTTGTAGAGGCGCTCGAATATGTAACAATTTCAATGGATTCAGTAAGATATGTACAAATAATATTCGACGCCCTATCTTACCCCGCACTGAAAGAACAGGTAAATTTTGCGTTTGTGGATTGCAATATGGGTTATTTTCTGCTGTTTTCGATCTTCATCATACATTATGCGTTTACTTATGGAAATAAGTGACATTTCCCGTACATACACTGTCAAACGTGTATAGACGATTTTATAAGCTGGCAGTGTATCCAAACGGTGTTTGCTGTTCCAATTTTCTGCTGAAATTCATGTATTAAATTCTGAATCGTCTCGTAAAATGGTCTATAGCCGTGTAGGGTCGTTTCTGTTTCGCTCAACCTGCAAATCGTCCCATCTCGGTGCTCCGATTTTCCCACTTTTTGCGTGAGCGGATGGATCTGTTTGGATAATTTTATGCGGTGAATGGTTGTTGAAAAGAGCGACACGTCAGTGCAATCGCTACAATGGGGTTGTAATAACTTATTCATATTAAACACTGATATTTTTATGACTTTTAGTTTGTTACTTCTTATGCCTAAGACACAAATATCAATAGAATATTGCCCAAAAGTAACAAAGTCTTCTCCGCTTGTTTCAGGTGTACACATTGTATCTCTGAGTCATTTCGTTCTATTGTTATAATGGCTCCAGTAATGATTTTATTGAATATAAAATTACTGTTATCTGTCAAGCTTTAGTTTAGCCCAATTAATGATTGTTTAGAAATTACCCCGAAACGATGTTATACATTTCAGTGATTTCCTCAATTCATCATGCCTACGGAGACGATCACATCGGACTCAAAAATCTGATCGAGCCAGAAACCAAAACAAAAGATCCTTAGCTTCGAGACGTCCCTTCTTTGGCCAGGGCAACCACTGCTGTTGCTGCTGCTGCTGCCATTGGTGATACAATTTAATTTATATCAACCTGCACCCATAACTCGGTCTGCCCTTTCTCTCCTTATATTTCTTTGCTTGGGTAATTTATATGCCCTGGCATTCGCGATCGGAACGGATTGGACCAAATCGGACTGTCTCGGTGGGAATTGGGCAACGGTGGCACGGGCAGTAGAGAATAGCACCACGCGCCCGCTTGAGCAATCGCAATGCGGCCTGCGGATACGGATCGAATCACACGGTAGTTGTTTCCCATGAAGTCTCCCCACACCACAACGCTGCGTCAGTCGCCCGACACGCTCCGTACGGCAACCTGTGCGCCAGCCAGTGTCTCTGTCATTTGACCGTTTGAACGCAAGAATGCAGAGATGCTATAAAGCTGATCATTGTGGGGCCTAACTTATGGTTTAACATTTCTGTTGCCTTCCCTCTGTTCATATTTGTATGGTTTATTAGCGTACGATGCGTTTTGGTCGTCTGCTTTCGAGGGTCGAATATTGGACGGTAGATTTTTTTCACGGTCGAACCGTTCTCGGAAGCGATTCACGGTGGGATTAGGGCGCATAAAACTCGAGTAATGTTTAGTAAAATTGGTTCGTTAGTCACGGAAGTCCCATTTGCAAGTACGCTACTGACAGAATTGAGTTTAAAAATGTGTTTAAAAAATGGCCACCATCGTCAACGTGTCAATTACTGGAATTATTGCAATCGCCAGAAGTGTATTTTTTCCCACCATGCGATCGACCAGCAAAAGGAAATATTTATAATTGAAGTAATTTATTCCGATGTGAAATCGCTCCAAGGGTTACGATTTATTAGAGTTGAGATTTCGTTTTGTTTCGTTTATTGTACATACACCTTTTTGGCTAAGCCGTCTATTGCGGCCAGCAAAGGGTAATCCAAACCATCCGACCTCGGCAGCCGGGGGCACTTGCAGGGTTTCCCCTGTACTGGGACTGCTGCTACTGCTTCATGCTGTGCGTTTCTTAAGAAATCGAATGGACGCTGTCGGCTTACGGCGGATATCCCGAAAAAGTGTAAAAAGCTTTTTTATGCGACTTGCGGTTTCCTTCGACGACGAAAAAACACTCACCTGACATCATCTCAGTAGGCATTTTGGCGGTTACTCACCTGAAAGAAAAAGAGAAAACCAATATGAATACTACTGTGACAGGAAGCGGTTTTTGCGATCAAAACGAAAGGCAGCTCCGATTTATTGGTTTTTAATTCCGATCTTATTGCCCACTAGCGGTGAGCCGATGGGCTTTTCTCCAAACATGGACAGACATGAAAAATTGTACATTAGTTCCACTACGCGGCCAGTCAAAAAGCATAAACGTCGCATCACAGCAGCAGGTTTTACGATGCAGTCAGTTCCGCTCGTATATGGTGAGTAGGTTTATCTTTTCCAGTTATAATTTAATTCCGAGAAGGATATCGTATCGTATAAAGTAAGTAAAATTTTACTGTGCAGTCCTGAGTATCGTAGACAATTGCATGAAACGTTAATTTTGTCGTGAAGGATTAAAAAAACACATGGTTCTAGCTTGGTACTATAAAAAAAGTACAATTCGAAGCAAAAACATGGGAGCTACACTCAATTATTGGAACTTGACTATTTATTAGACACAGACTTCATCGCCAACTGTTAGTGTACAACAGAATTGCGGGGCTTCCACGTCAAAATTCTAGCATAAGACGACTGGTTTTCCTGGCATCTTAGCCCGAGACCAACTGGAAGACCATGTTATAATCTGAACTTAAATCAATGACGCAACCGGCTGCCAATCGTCACTAAACCAGATACATGATAAAAAATATAAATTGCTTTAGGGCCGTCCATATTCCACGTGGACACAACCCCCCTCCCCCTCTGTGGACAAGTGTGGACATTTGCGTACCCCCTACCCCCCATAAGTTGTCCACGTGGAATGTGGACGGCCCCTTTGAGTTCATGGTAGCAAGCAGGAGATGCAACACACACATGGCTGAGCTTCGCAAGAGCTGCCATCATCAAACTACAACCGCTTCGAATCAATGGTTTATGACAGTGATGAATGTATTTCTAATTACGTTTGCTTATTTCTGCTATTTGCCTTCATTATGGGTTGCAGATCAATCCTTTGTGTCACGGCCGTTGATGGAAGGCAGTACCCGTCTTGGTAGAATGGCGGAACAACCTTACATAAAGACCAGAACTCGTGACCAGAATCGTGTAAATCCGTAGACTCTGCGGATTTAATCTTTCTGGTAAAATTCATATATATAATATTAGGCAGACGGAAGCCGCATTAGTCAAAGCTAAGTAACAGCACTCTACACGATCAACAGAAGCGATCTTCAGATTTTCTGAGTCATGTGGATAGTCGATACTCCGGTCTCGAATTTTGGGAACTACTCCTTTTCTATCTACCACTCGTTGGTTCTGATACCATGGTTTCCACTTTTTGGTTGATTTGCCCTCAAACAACAGAAATGGAGTAAACACCAATTGATTCAATTGCGAATAAAAATTTTTTAAATGAAAAAAAAAAAAAACAACTCATTGTTTGTTTCCAGTACCAAGTGCCCTTCAATGAATACGACATTTTGTGTAAGCTACGATATATTTCTCTTCGGCAGGCTAACTTTTGACACTCCTTTGTTCATAACACTGGTCAATACAGGTGCACTTTAAAAGCTCAAACCGAAAATAATGAAAGATTATAGCTCTTCAACCATTCCTGTGAATTATGGTGTCCCTAGCCATTACCCTTTTTCATAGAGTGAGTTTCCTCACATAACAAGTCGTAAATATAACGGTAAAGCGACGAACCCGGCGAGCGATTTCTATACGACACACTCAAGTAAATTGATGCGTTTTGGTAATGGCTGGGGCACCAACATTCGTAGGAATGTTGAGTTTTTGGAATGCACTTTTTTCATTTTGTCATCCAGTGATATTGATGTCATCAAAAGTATTCATACTTTCTTGATCTAGAACGAATATTTTTGTAAAATCATTTTAAAAAATTCATGAGAGGAAAATAATACCACTTTTTGTAACCATCACAATTATAGAATACACAAAAAAAATATAGAATGCACCCCAAATCGCCGCAAATAGTGTTGGCGATAAGCTCAAAAAAGCATGCTGACAACGAACGAACAAGATTTACATAAGTCACAGTCACAATAGCCACACACAATTGACTTAATATTCGTAATTGTAACTATTTGTATAAATAAAAAAAAGACCACTAACTCTTAATAAATCTCCGCAATTTTTCCTGAAGATGTCCTGAAGATCGGTGACGAAACTTCGGACACTAAAAAATCAGGTCGTTTTACTTTTTGAGACTGCTGAGCCGAAAATACACCCAACGTACATTACAGCTATGTATAGTATCAGTGTAAAGACTAGAGATGCACCGAATAGCACTATTCGGCCTTCGACCGAATACCGAATAACCTTTTTTCCATTATTCGGTGCGACGAATATTCGGCCGAATATTCGACCTACTTTTGTTCTTATTTGAGTTGTCGTTTAAAAATAATGTTTTTGAGGATTATGGTTAACACAATTTAAAAGTTTGTGTTACAACTACATTTTAAGTGTTTTTGTATAACAGAATAAAATGCGAGAAATGAATGAGAACTGAGGATGTGACTTTGGCTCAGAAAAAATATACCTCATCCAGACAAGACATGAAATATTGTGTGGAGATCAGCGATGGAAAAAATCACCTCTAGCGATTTTGAAAACATATAAAGGAAGCCTAAGATGCGTTGACATCGTTGTCAGTATGCGAATAACAAAGTATCGGTGTTGGTTCACTCCCTTTGCTTTCCTTTTACGATATATTGCTTGTCGTTAGCGTACACCACAACATATGGTTCTCAATGTGCACAACTCGGTATATGAAGTTATTCGTCTCTGTTACACAGAGCGATCAGATCTTGTTATGTTATAACCCATGAATAAGATTTTTTGTCACAAAAAGAAAGAAAATGACAATGCATGCTCTCCTACTCTCGCTCAAGTCAACCGCTGCCGAAGTAGTCCCTTCCCCCACACTTTCCTTCTCACCGCACCACACCTCTGCTGCTGCTCAGGCGACATGATATTCTTCTGCTGCTATTCTTTGTTCCCCTAACGACCGGCATATGGAGAGACAAACGCAACGAGCGAATCGCTTCTCAGAGCAGATGTAGTCTAGTCATGTGTTTATTTTCTCCCAGAAACCTACGCACCATATCATCATTTCATTATTCGTTGAGAGGATTCAAGTTTAGTCGCGGTCTGTAACACTTCATGATGTGTACATGTGGAGATTAAACGATGATTGCATCATATTCGTTTCGTTTCCATCAGATTGCGGTTCGTGTTCCGTTTTAATGAGATATATTCCTTTCTAAGCCCAACTTACATCTTCAGTTTTCGTTCATCCCCCTTCATAAAACTTTGCACTATACTTTTATATTATTTTCTGATAATCATTGGCCACTATTCGGCTTATTCGGCATATTCGGCCGAATAATAAACTTACTATTCGGCGAGCCGAATATTCGGCAAAATCCAATATTTGCTAATATTCGGCCCGAATATTCGGCAGCCGAATATTCGGTGCATCTCTAGTAAAGACCATTTTACGAATTGACAGAAGACAAGGAGGTTGCTGATGTTGGTAATGCTTTTACGTGCGTTATGTCAGCGCACAGTGGTCCAATGAGGCAAAAAGTGGAACTTAATTCCATAGCGTTTTTCACCTTCATTGTAGCTTAACAGTGTTTTTGGAACAATTGTTTGTTTGAATGACCCGCATAATCACAAATTGTCAAAAACTATAAAAAGTTTACTGTACTAAAAACAAAATAAAACTAACTTTTCTGTGTTAATAAATGGAGAAATTGTTTATTCAGGTAAAGTGTAGAAGATTCAAAAATATGAAACCTTGTTGAACAAATAAAATTCCTATCTTCATTCGGTGCAAAGTTATAAAGTTTATTATTTGGAACCTACTTAAAATTTAGTTTTTTGTGCTTAACTTTTGTTAGTTGCATTTAACACGAAAGTGATGTTCGAAGGAATTGTTAGGACACATAAAACACACATTTTTTCCAAAGACTATACATCTCCAGGACCTTTCTTTACAAAGTTATATCATATTCTAGCTTATTTTTTCGATAACTTCAAAAACGTATAGGATAAGAAGGAGCAAGTGGATTCATGGTGTCAATACTATTCCTTGAAATTAAGCTGAAGTACTTTGAAGTCTCGTAGGTTCCATTTGTCCCAATCCACCCATATTAGAGTACAGCGCGCATATGTTACAGAAGGTTTTAATATATTAGGAATACTAAGCATATTTTAGCTTATTTTTTAGATAACTTTAACAACGTATAGAGTGAAGAGTGGGTGGATTGGGCCCGATGAAACTTATAACAGTTTTGAGTACTCAAACTAAACTTTGAGAAAAAGTATTGATATCATGATTGCACTTGCCGCTTTTTACCTTATAGGTTCTTAAGATTATCGGAAAAATAAGCTAAAATATGCTATAACTTTGTAAAAATCACAGGAGGGGTTGTGTGCAAAGCCACGACCGCAAGCATGAAGTAGAATACTTTTACAAGAAAACCCGGCTGCTTGCGTGTCAGTCATTTTTTAATTTGTTGTTCAATTCAAACAGTGTGAATAAAGTATTCCTTGTGATAAAATAAACAGTGAAAAGCTGATTTAACACAAACTAGACGGTTCATGTGTTGTCAAAATGAGACTTTTCATTGAATGCATTTACTAGTGCCCACTATCGCACAGAGACTGCATTTCACTAAAGTGCCTCACTGCATCAGCCGCTATCGATGCTAAGATCCGCTGCAACTAGTACGCTATCTATAGCCATGCCACAGTTGTGGCCGCTATACGCTGCCATTGGTATCCAAAGTCCCTGCATCAGCTGGCCCAGCTGCTATCGTTGCTGGGATCCACTGCAACTAGTGCGCTATCAACTGCTACGCCACAGCTGTGGCCGCTTTCCGCCATCGCTGGTATCCACTGCACTGCTAGTGCTGCTGCTAAGGGAGGGCGACTGCTGTTGTCGCTGCCTAAAACTATTATGAGCGGCTTCGGCTGAAACAGGCTCTTATATAGGGATGAAGAACCTATCGATAGTAGTAGGAAATCATCGATAACTATCGATAGCCATTTCAGTCGATATTTTCCATCCTTACTCTTATACAGACAAATAGCAAATTTAAAATGACAAGGTCTATGATTCTGTCGACCGTGCTTGGAAGCAATCATATTAACGACTCATCAGATCAGTCGAATTCTGCGCTTCAACAAGGATTGACCATTCTCAATAATAGTTGCTTGTCATGATTTGAACTTAATAATTTTTGAATTCTAATTATGCGAAAAATTATTTTTTATGCTTTATGCAAATATATATCTGTTACAAATTTTTTGAAAGTGTAAATTGATTTAAAAAAAAAATATTAACTCTCCAATTAGGTTCATTAAGCAGACAGTATGTGAGTAGAGGAAGAACGAAATATAAGTGAACTGGAAATATGATACAGATTTGGAAAAATATACCGCATCCCGACGGGATGCAAGCACGACGCAGACTGACTTCGGTCTCGATCACACAGGTCTATAAGAGTTATCAGCATCAGCTGACTCTTCTGTGTGTGATGAGACAGTCCTTTCAGTCTATAAATAACGCTTGCACAGCAGTGTGTGTAGTTAGGGATGAGCAATAGAATAAGTCGACAGCGGAATGTGATACGATATAGATTGTGGAACAGTACCACCGTCCCCCGTAGTTTAATTGGTCAAAACACCATGCTGGAGACAGGGAGATTGCGGGTTCATGTCCCGTCGGGATGCGGAATATTTTTCCAAATCTGTATCATATTTCCAGTTCACTTATATTTCGTTCTTCCTCTACTCACATACTGTCCGCTTAATGAACATGCGTGTTAACGGGAAAAAGCCGTTGTTAAAAATAGAAATTCAGTTCGAAAAAATTAGCCGTACGGAGCATTCTCCAATTAGGTTTTTATTTCATCCTGAAAAGGACAATTTGTTGTTTAATTCAATGTCTGATAAGATGCCGATCACATCTTTGCGTTGTCACTGGCAGTACAAATAAAGCATTCCTTGGGGGAAAATAAAAACTGAAAAGCTTTCCAGAACGTTGTTTTCATTGGATGCATTTGCTAGTGTGCCTGCTATCGCTCAGAGACAGCATTTCACTAAAATACCACACAGCATCAGTTGGACCTGCTTATATAGATGCTGAGACCAACGTCAACCGCTGCGCTATCCCCGTTGCCACAGTAGTGGACGCTTCCGTTGCCATTGGTATCCGCTGCCCTGCATCACCTGGTCCTGCTATCGATGCTGAGACGCGCTCCGCTATCCATTGCCATACCACAGCTGTGGCTGTTGTCCGCTGCACTGCTACTGCTGCTGTATCCACTGCTGCTGCTAAGGGGGGACTGCTGTTGTTGCAGTCTAGAATTATAATGAGCGGCTTCGGGTGAAACAGGCTCTAATATAGGCCAAATAGCACATTTCAAATGGCAAGGTCTATGATTCTGTCGACCGTGCTTGGGAAGCAATCATATAACGACCAATCAGAGGCCGAAGTTTTCGTTTTGACAAGGCTTGACTATTTTCAATAGTACAATAGTTTGAAAAATAAAATTACAATTATCTGCATTTGGGAAGAATCTTAGAAGATTTGCCAGTCTATTGCTGCAAGAACGAAGGAAATCCATCGAATACTAACCGATTTATTAGCATTTGAAATGGACATATTTTTCACTTCTTTCGGTTTTAGATTTTCATTTCACATCCCTATGTAGCTGAACTTCCTGAGAGAAGTATTCTACTTCAAAAGTTATTTAACGAGTCTGAGAATCGCATTTTTCTCTGAATTGAATGTGAATGTATTCATGATTGTTAGGACATATAGTTTTCGTTAAATTGTGAATCGTTTCCTGTTTTCGTATGCTAAGAACGACGTACAGCAGCATCTTACTCAGGTGGGTGAGCCATAATATGCGCTACCTTGCTCAAACTAAATTAGTACACTGAAAGTTCTATACTGTCAAAATTTCTTCCAAATTTTTCTTACAAATTTTTCTTCCAAATTTTTGCAGCATAATAATTTTCCTGTAAAGCAACTTCAATTTCCAACATCTCAAAAGTTATCAAATTCTAACGTCATATTCAAAAATGTTACATACACATGCGTCACACTTTTTGTAAGAAAAAAAAATTCTGAAGTTGATTCGACTGGAATGTAATAACAGACCAAAAAAAACACATAGATTAGAAATACATATTATATAAAACTGATAAAAATAACAGTTTCTATAGTGGACTGAAGTAAGGGGCCATCATCATACCACGTGGACAGATTTTTAACGATTTTGACCCCCCCCTCCCCCTCCGTGGACAACTGCCCATATAAATTCTGAAAAAATTGTATGGACCGTGGACATAAGCAACCACCCCCCCCCCCCCCCCAAAGCTGTCCACGTGGTATGTGGATGGCCCCTAAGCAAGCTCTTTGATTGAAGGTAAAAATGTCTGAGAGTGTGGGGCTAAGGAGTCATAGCCTCAGTCCTGGAAGAGACTAGAAGAATGTAAGTTTATTACTAATCTAAAAGCAAACAAATCATTTCTATGATTCGTGGCCCTATGTCAAACATTCGGCGGCGTTTTAAACACGACCCTCCAGCCTTTTTTTATTCGTTTGCCGCAATTAATATCCACTTAAGCTTAAAATAAATCAAGTGGCTCTGTCTGGTAGTCACTTTTATCAAAACTGGATTCCTAAACACATTCAAGTGCTTGATGCAGGTGAATAAAAGAAGCAAACTATTAGCTTCGTATAGCACGACCATTGATAAACGAGATAAATGCTATTTAGTTTTTTTTTTATGATTCTTGCTAAAACGAGTCAAAAGCAGATGAAAGTAAAATCTATGTCTTTTTGAGCAAAGTACATCTAGAATTCTCTGTTGAAGTATATAAAGCTTCGCAAAAAAAATTTCTTGTTTCCTTTTGTCTCATGTTTACTGGCATCAATGTAAAAATAGCGAAGCATCTTTGTTTTTTTTTTTTCTTCATCTATAGTTTATTTGACACGGCACAAATACAATTCAATGTTTAACGGCGCCAATTATATCTAGTAGCTTACTTTCTAAAGTATCTTAATAACTATAAGCAAATTTTTTATCCTCGCTGCCGACTACGAGCTGAAACTAAATCTAACTTAAAGCTAGAATATTCTGCATTAAAAGCACAGGTTTGCTGTTTGATGGTTTTCATTGCCATAGGTAAGCAGCTTATTAAATTTGTTCCGCTGCTGGGCCAAGATATTACGGACTGGCATATTGGGTTGTTTCCCTCGGGCCTTGAGAGTATCGTGCGGGTCTAATGGCTGTTTCCGGATCCGGGGTCTTAACGTGTTCTTTTCGTTTGGTTGGATGTAGGCGGAAGGGGATAAGACTAAACTGGGGCGTGGATGGATTTCAGGAAAACGTATATAAGGGACATGTAGGATAGGTCACGGCTCGCCAAGACACCACGAACAGGAACAGCCGGCTGCCTACCTTCGGCCTGCAGGGAAGCTATTAATTTAGACCTGGCGTCACGGTGTACAGGGCATGACCAGACAACGTGCTCTATGTCGTGATAACCTTCACCACAGGCACAGATACCACCTTCCCCAAGCCCAACACGACGGAGATGCGCGTCAAATCTATAGTGATTGGACATAAGCCGGGACATCACGCAAATGAAATCCCGACCTACATCCAACCCCTTGAACCACGGGTTCGTCGATACCTTGGGGATTATGGAATGTAACCACCTTCCCAGTTCCCCCTTGGTCCAAGAATTTTGCCAACTAATGATCGTATTCTGACGTACAAATGCGAAAAATTCATTAAAGGCAATTGGTCTTTCATAAATATCACCGTTTGTTGCGCCCACCTTAGCCAAAGAGTCCGCTTTCTCATTACCCGGTATCGTGCAGTGAGAAGGGACCCACGCTAAGGTAATCTGAAACGATTTTTCGGATAAAGCACTCAGATGTTCCCGTATTTTCCCCAGGAAATACGGAGAGTGCTTAACATCTTTCATCGATCGGAGAGCTTCAATGTAACTGAGACTGTCCGTAAAGATGAAATAATGGTTCGTGGGCATTTTTTCGATAATCCCTAGTGTTGGCTCTGGCGACACTGCTATGCCAGCTACCAATATCTCCGATAGTGTAGTTGCTACCCAAAACGAAAGTGGAGCTGTCAAGCGGGCGGAAACACGAGACGACAACTAGGAGACCAACTGCATACACGTCGAGTGAAAGAGTGAATTTGCGAACCACAACTTATTGTCAAAATTTAAACAGTCAATTACAGCTAAAGATAAATAAAAATTTGTTTAATTAAAATTAGTCATATTATAAAATTAAAGTAAATTAAAAAATAGGATTGAGTACGAATGCGTAAGTAAAAATAAGTCATATAAAATAAAATATAACCCAACAGACTGTGTCTGAGCAGAGATTACCGCCAAGTGGAGAAAAAGCAGAATTTGCTTGTATTACTGTAGGAAAGACCGTTTATGTAAGTCGCATTAAATTATATTAAAAAAAATCAACTAAAAATAAGTATTTCACAGCTAAAAGCTGCATTCGCTAAAAACTGCGTGCTGCTAAAAAGAATTCGGTTCCTCATACAACTCCGCTATTTCGAATCACATAGGGTGTACTGAATTGCAGCTAATTCTGCGACGTAAACAGAAGCAGGATAATCGAGCTTATGGGAGACGGTTAAATTGTTATTGAAAATACCGAAGCCATCAAGAACCGATTAACCTTTCAAAATTTTCAATCACGGGACGGTTCAAGACCTCACATTTGATAAGAATACGAGAAGACAGGCTCCAGAAGCGGTTTTTCAATGGTAGTATTCCAGCTTAGACCTCCAAACTCATCGTATGGGTCGATTGCATGCAACCCAAGGCGATACGCAAACAACGATATTGTATTCGCTCCAGTTTGATCAAATGTGTGTTTGCTGCGGAGCGGAAGCAGAAACACCCGTACTCAATAACAGACAGTATCGTTGTTTGGTAAAGCCTTATAAGGTCTCCTGGGTGGGCTCCTCACCATTGTCCGGTTATTGTACGAAGAAAATTCACTCTTTGTTGACATTTTTTCATCAGATACCTAATGTGACAACCCCAGGTGCCTTTAGAGTCGAACCAGACACCAAGATATTTGTGTTGCAAAACCTGAGAAATCGTTTTACCCATTAATTGTGTTTGAAGCTGAGCAGGTTCATGCTTCCTAGAAAAAACTACTATCTCAGTCTTCTCCGGAGAGAGTTCGATACCTAGCTGTAAAGCCCAAGCAGACAAATTGTCCAAGGTATCTTGCAATGGTCCTTGCAAATCGGCAGCTTTTGCTCCTGTAACAGAGATTACACTGTCGTCTGCAAGTTGTCTTATCGTGCATGAATTTGCCAGACATTCGTCGATGTCATTTACATAAAACTTGTAAAGAAGAGGGCTTAAACATGAGCCCTGGGTAAGAACCATGTAGCTAATGCGAAAAGTTGCCAAATCGCCGTGCGTAAAATGCATGTGCTTTTCGGACAACAAATTGTGCAAAAAATTGTTCAAAATTGTAGAAAATCCTTGTCGGTGAAGTTTACCCGAAAGAATGTCAAAAGAAACGGAATCAAAAGCCCCCTTAATGTCCAAGATCGCAGACGCCATTTGTTCTTTGCGAGCATACGCCAGCTGAATATCTGTTGAAAGCAACGCAAGACAATCATTCGTCCCTTTGGCACGGCGGAAGCCAAATTGTGTATCTGAAAGCAGACCATTTGATTCGACCCAATGGTCTAAACTACGGAGTATCATTTTTTCCATCAATTTCCGGATACAGGATAGCATTGCAATCGACCTATAAGAGTTGTGATCAGAAGCTGGTTTCCCTGGTTTTTGGATGGCGATCACCTTCACTTGCCTCCAATCCTGCGGTACAATGTTTTGCTCCAGGAACTTATTGAACAAGTTCAACAAGCGCCTCTTGGCATTGCCGGGTAGATTCTTCAACCAGTTGAATTTGATTCTATCTAACCCAGGCGCGTTATTGTTACAGGACAGGAGGGCAACTGAAAATTCTGCCATCGTAAAAGGTGATTCTATCGCGTCGTGGCCCGGAGACGCATCGCGAACAATATTTTGCTCAGGAGCAGAGTCCGGACATACTTTCCTGGCAAAATCAAATATCCACCGACTTGAAGACTTCTCGCTTTCGTTGACCGTTACGCGATTCCGCATTCTTCGGCCTGTGTTCCAAAGAGTGCTCATCGATGTCTCCCTCGACGTCTCGTTCACGAACCGACGCCAATATCCACGTTTCTTTGCTTCAGCCAAGCTTTTAAGCTTGGTATTAAGCTCCGAATACCGTATATAGTCGCCAGGTAAACCTCCCTTCTGGAAGGCCAAAAACGCGTCGGATCTTTGCGTGTAGACATCGGAGCACTCTTGGTCCCACCACGGAGTGGGAGGCCGTTCTTTGATCGTTACGCCGGGATATTTCTTCGTTTGGGCTTGCATCGCGGCGTCAAAAATCAAGCCCGCGAGGAGATTGTATTCTTCAAGTGGTGGATGATGTTGAATCGACTCGACCGCTTTTGAAATCATTACCTCGTATCATTACTCATTACGTATCATTACTTCCAATCGACATTCCGTGTGAGATCATACGGAATGTCAATTGGTCGCATGCGAGTTGACCCGTTAGTAATTGAAATAAGAATAGGCAGATGGTCGCTACCGTGAGGATCGAGGATTACCTTCCATGTGCAATCCAACCGTAGCGACGTCGAACATAAGGATAGATCCAAAGCGCTTGGGCGCGCAATACAAAGCTCTTTACCTTGTATTGTCATTTGACATGCGACAACTTCGATGCCTGGAATCGAGGGGAGGTTAATACGAAAGAAAGAATAGCCTTTTTTAATCCCTAAAAGTACTCCTCCATATGGGGTGTCTCGATCAAGGCGAATAATATTAAAATCATGGAGGTTGAGATCAATATTTGAAGTAAGCCAAGTTTCACAAAGGGAAAATGCATCGCATTTGTTTTTATTTATCAAAACTTTAAACGAATCAATTTTTGGTAAAATACTTCTACAATTCCACTGTAAAACAAAGATAGAATCCTTCATATACGCAGTTGAATTAGGCATCGAAGGATACAATCGCTGCAAGGAGGGGCCATTGGGCAGTCAACTGCTTCAAAAATGATCTAACTGTTGGGAGGAATGCTGTAAGAAAAATTTTAATTGGATCGGGTACATTGAAATTTTCAAAAATCCAGTCCACAATGTCAGAAAATTTCACTAATCCAGAGTTTGTTTCATCAACTGGATGTGCAAAAGGAACAACTGGGGTTTTAGATGTTCCTGGCAGTGCTGGGAACTCCTTCTGGGACTTTAAATTTGCAAGCCCAGGAGGAGTTTGCTTCGGTTTTTCCGCAGCACTGTTTGGTTTGTTTGTAACTTTCATTTCACTTTGAGAAATCTTAGGACCTTTTCTGGGAAGTTTAGGAGAGGAAATATTTTTCCTTTTTCTAGACCCCCCAGGATTGGCATAAGATGTTCCCGCTGGTGAATCGTCAGAATCGGTTTCATCAGAGGACAACAGATCAAAGGGGTTCGATGTTATGGTAGAAGTGGTCACGGTCTTCTTCAGCATTTCAGCGTAAGAACGCTTTGAACGCTCCTTAAGTGACCGCTTGATTTTATCTCTGCGCTGCATGTACACCGGGCATGTGGAGAGCTCATGCTGGTTTTCCCCACAGTGAATACATTTTTCAGCATTAACACTGCAAGAATCTTCCGCATGAGTCTCCCCACACTTGCTACATCCTGCCTTATTGCAGCAGTAGGCGGCTGTGTAGCCTAACTGCTTGCAATTGGTGCAATTCATAACACGGGGTACATACAATCGCACAGGCAGACGAACCCGTTCGATCGAGACGTGGCTAGGGAGTGCAGATCCGGCAAACGTAGCGCGAAACGAGTCTGACGGAGTGTACACTTTTGTGTCGCCGACGAGAGATACAGACCGCAGTTGCTTGCAGTCGAGCACCTTCACATCAGGACATGTGCTATTCTTGAAGCACCCTTTAGCACTTTGCAAAATACACTCGACGGACAGACTCGAATCGGTTATGACACCGTCGATCTCCACGTCTCGTGCGGGTATGTACACGCGATACTCGCGTGTGAAGAGCTCAGAGCAAGCGATAGCATTGGCCTGTGTCAGATCACTGACCACGACACGGAGCTTGTTAGGTCGGACCTTGGAAATTTCGGTCACGGCCTTGTACCCTTTCGTCAGGTCTTTAGAAATTTGCAGTATGTTAAATCGCTTTGAATTCACTCCTGCCTTTGGAAGAAAATAAACAGTATAGCTGCCCTGTTGAGACCCGTCCGGGTAAAGCCTGGGGCGAGGGGGGACTGGAGAATGAACAGGGGAGGGGGTAACAGAAGGGTCAGGGTCAGGGGGGTTCGGGGATGGTGGCACGGGAGGCGAGGGATCTATATCCATCGCGCTAAATGTAGCGCACTAGCGCACTAGCGCCGACAAGAACACGTACCTCTTTACTTCTTCCTTCCAGCAATGGTTGTCCGATTGTTCGAAGCTGCACCCAGAGCAGCCAGCAGCACCAGTACAGCAGCACCAATACAGCCACCAGCAGTGAGCCGGGTGTGAGATCACTCAGCACAGCGACACGACTCGACTGTCAACTGATGGCCTTGAACTCGAAAGATCTATTCACTGTGCACAGATCAAAACTGCAGCTGGTATTTTGCGCCAATACAGCCAAAGTTGCGAGCCGGGTACAGAACGTAGCGACACAACTCACAATCTAGTTGGCCTTTAGCGCGAATAATATACTCTTTTGTTTGGCTATTCGTACACACGGACCGGATTGTAATAGAACGACCACTTTGCACGTCCGTTTCTGTCGAGTGTTAGACGCGGAATGTAGCATCTTCGTTGATTGATATAAGAAAAATATATAATACCGTGCCTACATCATAACTGTGTGTGTATGCTTTTCACTAAAATCACATCCGCAAAGCAGCGGAACAACCACTAGTGAACAACAACAGGACTGTTGTGCCAATCATCGTCAGCCAGCATCCAGGTTTGGTTTGGGCACGCGCCATTTACGCTCGAGTTGCCTGTCGATTACTAACCACTTGGCGTGAAAACAGTTTACCGCGAAACTGTCGACACAATTCGTTCAACTGTCGAATGATTGTTTTGTTATAACCCAACAGTCTGTCAGCGTCAACCGCAAATCGTTTAAAAGTTATCCGTTTCACTCAAGCCTCTCAACTTTCCGCTCTGTGATTTTTGCAATTATGTCTGGTATGCAAATGCCCTTTGTGTATCACAACTGGATGGCGCTAGCGTCAGAACTAATCTAATCATCTTCAGAATTCACCATTCTACAGAAAAACCGTTATTCTATCGGAATTTAGCTTTGGTAGAGTTTTCACTGATTTCCGATCAGCAAGAATGGAAAACAAACAATGTGCAGTGTAATTTTATTGACCCATCCATCGAAAAGCTCGAAAGCATCTTTTTTTGACGCTCAACGTTGTTCTGAAACCACGGTCGTCATGCGAGCCGAGTGTTGCACCCAGAGCACTAACACCGAAAGCGATGGAGAGTAAGACCATTTACAGCTAGAATGAGCTGAAAATATCTGAACAATCTTTTCCTTGTGTATAAAATTTTCAAGAGTGAGGAGTAATTTTTTAAAAATGGCGTAGGCGTTTGAGTATACTCTTGATTCAGACCATTTCAGCTCAGGAACCATCGGTTGAATAGAAAAACTGTTTAGACATAAGTTGAAGGGGAAGATGTAGTGCTTTGCTAAAAACAGATACACTAGGAAAAATAACGATCAATTTCATAAAAACATCTAATTTTGAATAAGTCAAATTTTAAATTTTTTGCTGTGAAATCTTGAAGTACCAGTAAATTTATTGGTGCAGAAATGTCAGAACGTGTTTTCTTAAATGTTGAGCATTAGATTTTATTCTCAAATCAAGGTTTTTTACAAGACCAAACGTATTCTTATGGAAGTGTACCTCCTTTGAAGGTCGCTTCTTCCATAAGCATTTGAAACCTACTATTCTGTTCATTGGATTAAAATATAACTTAATCCAAATAGCAAATCTGATGATCACAATGCTTTTTGAATGTTGAATGATTGAACACCCAATGTTTTTTGTTAGTAAGATTTTTTCATTTCTTACTTTATACTCTAAAATTTGTTCGGCATTAGGTAACACATAAAAATAAAATATCATCAGGGTTTAATTAGAGATATTTGTATTCAGTTACTAAAGCATATGTGTAGGTGTAGGTGTTAGATTTCTTTTTAGTTTTGTCTATATTTTGTGATAACACATTATGGATGAAATATTCGTTACGAATGACTGGATCTGATTGCATGAGAACTGGCACGTTGCATCATCGACGAACAACCTTAGTTTTCCTTTTGAAGCTTTGTATGTCGTTAATATGTAGCAAAAAAGCAGAAAACCTAAGGCACATCAACAGCAATCGGGTTCAAAAGACTACGCAATAGGGTGTCCCAAAAAAAATCGATGTTGAAAAAGTCAAGGTGCTCAACCCTAAATTGAAAGATAATGTTATTGATAGCATTTTTGTAGAACATTTCGACTTTCTAAAAGGTCGTTTTCAGGTTGCCCAAACGTGATTTATGAAAAAATGACTTTTTAAGCTACAAACCCACTTTTTTCAATCCTGTTCGATTCCTACATTTCTTCGTACATTTTTTTATTTTTTTTGGATTGTTTTTGAATATTGTGCCTGGTTTGGTTCAGCATTGTATTCAGTTTTTTGACTCCCAGAGCCCATTAAACATCACAAAAAAAATAATTTTTCTAATAATTTTTAGATAAAACCCTTCAAAACACAAATAAAAAATACTTTGAGCAAGAACTGAAATTTTCATTGCAAAGCGGGATTTACGACGAAAATTTACATGAAAAAAGATACTTGATATCTTATCGGGGAGCTGAGATATTGGCATTTTTCTATGTGATGGAAAACTATGCATTTTAACAAATATGTTAAATAACTGTTTTATTTTGGGAGATAAAAAATAACAATAATCAGAAAACAAATGCATTTTTGGATGGCTGATAACTTAGTAGAAGGTTTCAAAATTTGGAAAAATCTGCGAAAAAAGTTAGGACGAAAATTATGATTTTTCGTGCCTTCTAATAGAAAACTCAATGTTGCTCGTAATGTGTAAGAGATAGAAACATGATGTCTTCGGTAAAGTTTCTTGTTTTAAGATAACCTAAAACTTTGTCGAAGACACCTTGCGTCTATCTCATTCGGATTGAAAAGTAAATTTTTTATCTCACTTATTGGTGGATTGATCACCCTTCTTTCTACATTAAAAGATGCATTTTTGAATAATCTGAAACTTCTCCGAACATACCTCATGGCTATAATCAACATTTGAATCACTATTTAGGAAATTATACGCACAAACGGCAGAATAAAACACTGTGCAATGGAGATATTGAGCTTTAGTGACATTTTTGACAAAATGCATAGTTTTCCATCACATGTAAAAACGCCGATATCTCAGCCCCCCGATAAGATATCAAGGATCTTTTCTCATGTAAATTTTTGTCTTGAATTCCGCTTTGCAGTAAAAATTTCAGTTCTTGATCAGAAAATGTGTCTTGAAGGGATTTATCTGAAAATTATAAGAAAAATTCACTTTTTTGTGATGTTCAGTGGGCTCTGTGAGTCAAATAATTGAATGCGATGCTGAACCAAACCATGCGAAATATTCAAAAACAACCCCACAAAAATAAAAAAATATATGGAAAAATGTAGGAATCGAACAGATTTGAAAAAAGTGCAAAAGAGTGGTTTTGTAGCTTGAAAAAGTCGTATTTTCATAAATTACGTTTGGGCAACCTGAAAACGACCTTTTAGAAAGTCGAAATGTTCTACAAAGATGCTATAAATAACATTATCTTTCAATTTGGGGCTGAGCACCTTGACTTTTTCAACATCGATTTTTTTGGGACAGCCTACTACGCAAGTAACTTATGTCCACAAACTGTTACCTACAGTCTGAATAATTTCAAACATATACATTATGGATACTTGGTAGTTAATTAGTCAAACTAATTTTGATATTAGCATATTTCCTGAAATTGGAGGAAAAAGGTAATCTTTTATACTAAGAATTAATCTTTACTGTTGCAAGATATGGTTCTATTTTGTTGATCCCTGTGGGTATTTTTCAAGTGATACCCTACAAAGCAACGGTTTCATCAAACAATCACGACTGTACTACTCAGCCCATTAACTTAACGACATTTTTGTACATATGATTAGGTGCTCATGTTCATCATTGCTGGTAATTTATCAGAAATGCAATGCAATTTATTCACGAAAAATAGCTATTGTGGACAAGGCTGCCTATTTAAACATTGCATCTTCACTCGTTTAATGAGAAATTCACCACAAACTGCGCTTGGATTTAGTCAAGTAGGTAATTATCGTATTTAAGACACGAAAAATGACGCTTGATAACAATACGTCATAATTGATTGCACACAAGCCTAAGCAGAACGATACTTTACTTGTATCCGAAACCTTACATGCAAACCGCTCAGATTGTTTTACTTTTGCAAAAGCTCTACAATCGTAGACGAGCTTTAAAATTATTGTTACGCTTCGATGTTCGAAGTTAATTCGAGTGCGTTTCAACAATTCATTCTCAGAAGCTGTTTCTATAGGTCTGAAAGTTTCTGAGCTAAAAAGCTCTATTTAATATGTATAGTGAAATGCATACACATTTTTAAAAGTACAGTACTCAAAATGACTTCATCCATGAAAAATACTAAGTTTTCTAAGCCTTATTGGTATGAAAAGTTTTATTCAAATCGGAGTCATTCGAAACTGGTCGATCGGTCGCCTTGATATGGAAATGCTCCGTAAGAAAATCATACACAGCATCAAATGACTGAAAGTAGTGCAATGTGATACTCACAACATGTGCTAATTTTTCCCTGCTAAAGTAGAGCGTGAGATGTTTATGAGAATCAGTCGGTAGGCTTGGGAATTGCAGTCAAATAGGCGCGAAAGTAAACTATAACTTTTTATGACTCTAGTGGAAACTCCTCGCGCTCTTATTCCCGTACATCTCACAGCAAACCGTTAACACGTGCCTCACCTCAGTGACTTCTCGGCTAGGGCATTTCTCCAGCCAACCGTCGTCGGAGGGCCAGAATAGACACTGCGTTCAGTGTTATCGAAAACAATACATCTCTAATGAACTGAAACATAATATCCCTCCTAATGACCCGTTTTTCATTCTGTCAGCCGTACACTGGTTTTTCACTGCCACCGGCAACGCAAATAGTGCATCGATTGATCGAGCTGGTGCAGTTTGAAATAGTGCATGAATCGGTGCGACACCCTTCCCCGATCCGATGCCCCGGGAAGAGTCAATAGATAATTTGCATAATGGTGGATTTTATGTATTACTTTCAACCAGCCATCGTCTTCTTCGTTATCTGGGCCTTGTTTGGGATGGACGTGCGCCGTCGGCATGACATCCTAGAATAGGAGAAAATAATTGATTTAACTATGTTTGAAGGGACAAATCTGCTGCAGCCTGATGTACCAGGTAAAGACCGTAGTCCGAAGCTCAGATTACCACGCGAAGCTAACAATAGCAGAGCACTCCCGACCAACCAAACAGATGAAAACTCTTACTTCCGGGTTATTTTCTTTCGAAGTACGACCTCACACCGACGAAGGAGAATCATACTCCTGAGAATTATAAACCAGCTATGCCGATGCATCAATCATGTCAATTCTTTATTCGCGAGATGAAACCACGCCGTTACCAGAGGTGATAGGAATCAAGATTTCTTGTATCTTGTAGATTAGACTATGAACCACCGTTTTTTTTTTGTTCTCCATTAGAAAACATCATTTTTATTGACTACGATTCTCTGGTAGTCTTGGAAGCAAGCCTAATAATAGTGAGAAGATCGACAACACCTGAAACCACTTAACAGTGGTTATGGTGAGAACAGTGATTCAAGCTATGTTGTTTTCGCAGTCCACCTAGATGACAACCAATCCGCTTCAGAGGAACCCAGCGTGAAATAAATGAACACAGATAAAGCCATGAACGTCCCACACAATTGGCGATTCAGAAAATACTGGTCAGACCAGAAGACCTTCGGCGAATCAACAAACAATCTCATAATGCTCTCGGTTATTTAAACCAGTTTTACCGGTGTATCTTGCTATCAACCCTTTCAAGAACACAGCGAACAGTTCCGGACGATTGTCGTCGTTCCAATTAATTGGGCATAATTTGACAAATTTATCGCCGACATGGGGTCGGAAATTCGCAAGCTCTTTCACAGTTGGATACATAAGCTAGTCTTTGAACGATGCAACACCTCGCACCGAATAGTAGAGACGCGATTTGTAGAAGCTCATTATATTTTATGTCGCATCGCAAACAAACCCGTTCTTGATGAAGACAATTTGCCGCACGGCGCGCTGGCTGAACAGTACCGAAGTATTCAATAAATTTCTTATTGATGACAGTGCGCGGGGTGAACTGGGAAAGAAGTCGCCATCCAGGTGTCCGGACCGAGATGTTAGCGGTATTTCTACAATCGCACGAGAGCGGCTTTTTCAAGCAGGATCTGTCGGATGACATTCTGATTTTGCAGGCAGGAAATGCCGGTCTTAAGTAGCCTATATTTTAAATGTCAAATCCGCAGACACCTTTGGCTAATTGGTGGTGTGAGGTTGTGGATGAAAGAAAAATAACGATGTGGTTTGCTTTGGGTAAAATAGGGGGAAGAAGCAAAGACGACATCGTATAGTTATTAATGGAAGCATCGTGTTAACGAAAACGGCTCATCCGAAACAAAATGAGGTGAATTATTTATCATCTATTGCGTTGTATTTCCTTCGAAAAATACAAAGTTACATTTTTTTAACCCTCTAGTGCCCAATACCGCCATTTGGCGGGCTTCAGTCGAAGTTTTGAAAAGCTTCAATAAATACTTAAAAAGTGTTTATAATGGTTCATAGTGATTTTACCGAAACCCATCTAGAAATTAACTTGGGCACTAGAGGGTTAAAAATGTTTCATAGGAGATAAATTAGTGCCTTCCTTGTGAATGTGAATGAGGAGTAAAACTGATGCAAATACTACAGCTGAAAAGATTATACCTATATGAAGAGACACGAAAAATTCCCTATAAACCATTTTAATTTCCCTTGGGAGAAGCGTTACATTGCCATTATGTAATCAGTGTGTTTCAATAGTAAAACTGTTAATAGTCAAGGAAAAGACGCTCTACAAGAATTCTTAAATCGATTTAACGAAAAAATTTACAAACCAATTCCCTTTATTCAAGTATCTTAGAAAGTCATAGTTGGGGATTAATATTTATTCAATAATTAAGAGTTTTGCTTCCTTTATTAAAGAGACTTTCAGTCTTCGGACTGGTTCGTCTCTTACTAATTCAGAGTTCTCAACGGTGCTAGAACACTGTCAAAAGAATAAGAAACTAAAATTACTTTGACTCTTGGATTTCTTTATGAAATAACTAAAACCATTACATTAGGAAGAGAAAAAATAGGGTCTTGTTTTGCAAACATCGAAGTTAGTAATCGCCATATTTTATTCTTCCAGAAAACCTGGTTTTTGAACAAGGTTTTCTGAAAAAATACAATCATCTCTTAAACATTTAAAACCTTTTGCGCCATTCGAAAGCTTTTGCTTTTTTACTTGCAGTATGTTGAAATCAGTGATATAGGCAACACAACAAGATCTATTTGAAAAATTCTAAACTTGTGCAACTTGACCGTTCGTTTTTGTTTAGTCTTACTAGATTTTTACATATTTCTTTTTTTTAAGGCGACATAAATCTCCGATTTAAACAAATTTTATATAGAGAAGTATAGACTTTTGAAAGGAGTAAGAATTTTTAGAAAATCTTTTTTTTCCTGAAAAAACCCAACATGGCGGCCACATTTAATATGATGATTATTAATTTTGGTAATTGCAAATGAAAGTCCTATCTTTTCCTTCTCCTGTGAAAGGTTGGTTTGAGAAATTTTATATAGTGATTCAAGAGTTAAAGCCTGTTGGGATGATCCAAGTTCTGGCAAATTGACCATTTTTTTACTTAATATATATGGAAAAACAAGCCCAGCTTGAATTGTTTTTAACAACTTCATATAAACTGTAGTTCGGCCTTATTTTAAATTTTTTGAGAATTCCCAGCTTTTTCAGACTCCGAGTTTTTGAAAGTGAGCAAAAAATTTTGCTCCGGAGCTAAAATTTTAAAAAAGGGAAAGATAAGATAGAAATTTAGGGGATTGGAAAATGTGTAAATATAGAAACTTTAGTAAATGCGATTTAAGTTTTCAGAGACAGTTACTTTGCGGACCGTTGACGCACTCCCGTGCTGACTAGGGGCCTCACAGGAACTGTGTTTACCCAGTTTGAGTTCTAGGGTAAAGACATTGTTATCGAAGTTTATTATTTCCACAATTTCGAAAGTTTTTGGAGTTTGACTGTTTTTGGTTCTCTTTTAATCTTTTCCTGTTTCCTGAATTTTGTGTATTCACACATTCTCCAATCCCCTAAGCTTTCTTATTTGACAGTTTTTTCATTTTGAGATTGTAACTTTTTTAACTGGCTCAATTCACCGCTAAATTTATAGTTTTCTTTCATATTCAAATATTTCCTTTTCATAAATTTTCTTAGTGTTTCTGATTTTCAGGTCTATTCTCTGAAGAAATTTACTTCAATATGTAATAATGTTTTAACGTGAATTTTGCAATTCCAGTGAAATTACTATTTGATATTGAAAATATCTCAGATTTTCGAATCTGTTTTTTCGTTTTTTTTCCAGTTTCACTCTTTCTGTGTGCGCAGTAATTTTAGTTGTTTAATACGGCGGGTGAGGTAGGACTTCCCATTCGAGCGTTTCTCTGTAAGTTTAAACGATTTTCATAGTATGAGGCCGAGCGTTGTCATGCAGTAGAATCACTTTTTCGCGCCTTTTTTCGCACTGTTACCGTTTTTCACACAGTGCTCGGCTTAATCGCAATAATTGATCGATACCGTTTCCCAGTGAGAGTTTCGTTTGATCCCAACGAATATAGGTACACCATAACTTTCGTTGAAAAGGGCGGATAACTTCTCATACCAAAGCAAGTTTTGCATGGATCCTAATGGAGCAATTCCTCCAATTCAGTATCTTGAAAGGGTTTTGGCCTTCTTTCACGCGGACAGTCGTCAACATTGAAATCATCGCCTTTAAAGCGATGGCGTTTAACAGATGCTTTGAATTAGCATATTTTCCCTCAAAAAGCAAAAATGCCAAATTTACTCCAATTTTAAAACCTGAAGCAAATCCAGTTGAAGCATCAAGTTATCGTCCAATTAGTTTACTTTCTTCTATATTAAATGGTAAATCTGATAGATTGCCTGTTAGAGCTAGTGTACCTCAAGGAAGTATCTTGGGTCCAGTTTTATATAATTTTTTTACTTCTGATCTTCCTGATTTACCACCGGGATGCAAGAAACCTCTGTTTTGTGACAATACAAGTATTTCCATAAAAGGAAAAAACCTTCGTGTCATATGCAGTAGGCTGCAAAAAAGTCTGGATATATTTTCTTCATATTTGCAGAAATGGGAGATTTCTTTTAATGCATCAAAAACACAATTAATTCTTTTTCCTCATAAACCAAGAGTTTCTTGTCTAAAACCCACTAATAATCATGTTGTTGAGATGAACGATGCAATCTTAGTTTGGTCTGAACAAATTAAATACTTAGGGCTAATTTATGATAATAATCTTACTTTCAAGGAGCACATTGAGAATATAAAAACAAAGTGAAATATATATATATATATATATATATATATATATATATATATATATATATATATATATATATATATATATATATATATATATATATATATATATATATATATATATATATATATATATATATATATATATATATATATATATATATATATATATATATATATCTACTATATAAAAATGGAATTCCGTAACGCTTGATCTTATTGATATTATTCCCTCAGTCTCTGTGGTGCACAGTAATCATCATCATTTTGAATCGTTCTAAATCAAAAATAACAAGCGGTGACATGTAGGGTTTTTAACATGAAAATGTTCGCTGATGTTCAGGAAAGACATTAGTTATAAAAAAATAGTTGTCTAATTACTAAAACTTGAGATATTATTCACAAAACTACGTGAAACATGCAAAATTATGACTTTCTGTGCTAAATTTGCCTCTAAATCAAAATTCAAAGCGATGACATATGATTCTTTTTTCACTAAAATGTTTGTTAATGTTCAGGGAAGACATTCGAGGAAAAATAATTAGTATCTGATTACTAAAACTTGAGATATTATTCACAAAACTACGTAAAACATGCAAAATTATGACTTTTTATACTTAGTTCGTCTCCAAATCAAAATTCAAAGCGATGACATGTGATTCTTTTTTCATTAAAATGTTCATTAATGTTTAAGAAAGATATTTGAGAAAAAAATAATAGGTATCTAATTACTAAAACGTGAGATATTATTCACGAAACTACGTAAAACACGCAAAATTATGACTTTCTGTGCTAAATTTGCCTCTAAATCGAAATTTAAAGCGTTGACATATGATTTTTTACACTAAAATGTTTGTTAATGTTCAGGGAAGACATGTGAGAAAAAATAATTAGTATCTGATTACTAAAACTTGAGATTTTATTCACAAAACTACGTAAAACAAGCAAAAATATGCTGAATTTGCCTCTAAATCAAAATTTCAAGCGATGACATGTGATTTCTTTGCATTAAAATGTTTGTTAACGTTGAGAAAAGACATTTGAAGGAAAGTAACAAGTATCTGTTTACTAAAACTTGAGATTTTATTCACGAAACTACGTAAAACTTGCAAAATTATGACTTTTTATGCTGAATTTGCCTCTAAAACAAAATTTAAAGCCATGGCATGTGATTCTTTTTTCATTAAAACGTTTGTTAATGTTTAGGAAAGACATTTGAGGAAAAATAAATAGTATATGATTACTAAAACTTGAGATATTATTCACAAAACTACGTGAAACATGCAACTTTATGAATTTTTATGCTGAATTTGCCTCTAAATCAAAATTTAAAGCGATGACATGTGATTTTTTTACATTAAAATGTTTGTAAACGTTCAGGAAAGACATTTGAAGGAAAGTAACAAGTATCTGTTTACTAAAACTCGAGATTTTATTCACAAAACTACGTAAAACTTGCAAAATTATGACTTTTTATGCTGAATTTGCCTCTAAAACAAAATTTAAAGCCATGGCTTGTGATTCTTTTTTCATTAAAACGTTTGTTAATGTTTAGGAAAGACATTTAAGGAAAAATAAATAGTATTTGATTTCTAAAACTTGAGATATTACTCACAAAACTACGTGAAACATGCAACTTTATGAATTTTTATGCTGAATTCGCCTCTAAATCAAAATTTGAAGCGATGACATGTGATTTTTTTTACATTAAAATGTTCGTAAACGTTTGAGAAAGACATTTGAAGGAAAGTAACAAGTATCTGTTTACTAATACTTGAGATTTTATTCACAAAACTACGTAAAACAAGCAAAATTATAACTTTTTATGCTGAATTCGCCTCTAAATCTAATTTCAAAGCGATGACATGTGATTCTTTTTTCATTAGAATGTTTATCAACGTTCAGGAAAGATATGTAAGGAAAAATAATTAGTATCTGATTACTAAAACTTGAGATATTATTCACGAAACTACCGAAAACACGCAAAATTATGGCTTTCTGTGCTAAATTCGCCTCTAAATCAAAATTCAAAGCGTTGACATATGATTTTTTTCACTATAATGTTTGTTAACGTTCAGGAAAGACATTTGAGGAAAAATAAAATGTATATGATTACTAAAACTTGAGATATTATTCACAAAACTGCGTGAAACATGCAAAATTATGACTTTTTATGCTGGATTTGCCTCTAAATCAAAATTTAAAGCGATGACATGTGATTCTTTTTTCATTAAAATGTTTGTTTATGTTAAAATATAAAATGTATGTTTGAAGATGATTTTCTGTATACAGCACAACAATATTGCAGCCTTCTAATAGCATGTTGTAGGATAAGAACAACGATATCCCGTGCCCCAGAGCTGAGTCGAGAAAAAATGCAGTTCGAAAAGATTCTCGACCTGATCGGGGTTCGAACCCGATATCACAACCCTGTGGGAGCGAATCGACATCGCTAACCACAGAGCCACGAGGACCATATACAGCATACAGAATACAGAAAATCACCGAAATTTTTTTTTTTTTAATTTATACGTTTTTAAACGATTACATGCGAAACTTTGACTTTTTATGCGCAATTCGCCTCTGAATCAAAATTCAATGATTTGTTTTGTTTTTTGCAATAAAATGTTCGTTGTTCTTTCATCTACAATTTTTTTTGCAGAATAACCCATATCTCGAGCATGAGCATTTTACATTTCTGATGTTTTCGTAGTTTTGTGAATAGTTACATTTTACGGCATTCGATTTACTTTTGTACTTTTGAATTTGAATTTGATTTTTATTAGAGAGCTTTTAACCAGAAGGTCATTCAGCTCTTAATCTTACTGTTTTACTTTTTTTGCGTTAATCCAAACTAGAACTCACATCTAGCTGCAGGAAAGGTTACGATTCATTTGTTTGAATATCGATTAAGAGGCAGCTTAAGCATTAAAAATCTTTTACTTTCTTATTTTCTACAAAGTTTTGTGGATTAAAAAATGGCGACTTCCGGTTTCAGGAAAATAACCTAAAGTGATATATGGCCAACAATTTCAATACTTCCGAAAGTGGACCTCCATACGTCATTTTATAGCGATGACACATTTTTTTTCATTAAAATGTTTGTTAACGTTCAGAAAAGACATTTGAAGAAAAATAACAAGTATCTGATTACTAAATTTGAAATATTATTCACAAAACTACAAGAAACATGCAAATTTATGACTTCTGAAGTGATATTTGGCCAACAATTTCAATACTTTCGAAAGTGGAACTCCATACGTCATTTTGAAATCCAAAATGGTGACTTCCAGTTTCTGTAAATCAGCCCAAAATCACAAAAAAACAATCCAATATGGGTATTTCCGTTCTGCGCGTTCTCAGAATATTGAAGTAGGGTATCGAACGTCTTCGTCAGTGGTTTTCTTCGGTAGTTTTATTGGCGCAATCTTATGCAAAAAAGGTCCGAAGAAAACCACTGACGAAGACGTTCGACACCCTACTTAAAGTGACATTTTCCAAAACGGCGGCTTCCGGCTTCAGAAAAATAACCTAAAGTGGTATTTGGCCAACTCCTTCAATAATTCCGAAAGTGGAACTCCATACGTCGTTTGGAAATCCGATATGGCGACTTCCAGTTTATGTTATTCTGTTCTCAAAATATTGAAGTATTTAAACTGATGATGAACGTATAAGATGTGAAATATTTTTTAAGTAAGTTGTGCTAAAGCAGTAATGAATTATAAAAAATGATTCTTAAATTTAAAACCTTTGATCCCGAGCATCGCCGGGAACGTTCAACTAGTATATATATATATATATATATATATATACTAGTTGAACGTTCCCGGCGATGCTCGGGATCAAAGGTTTTAAATTTAAGAATCATTTTTTATAATTCATTACTGCTTTAGCACAACTTACTTAAAAAATATTTCACATCTTATACGTTCATCATCAGTTTAAATACTTCAATATTTTGAGAACAGAATAACATAAACTGGAAGTCGCCATATCGGATTTCCAAACGACGTATGGAGTTCCACTTTCGGAATTATTGAAGGAGTTGGCCAAATACCACTTTAGGTTATTTTTCTGAAGCCGGAAGCCGCCGTTTTGGAAAATGTTGTGTGGAGTCATCCCAGTTTCGAATATACCTATACTGGGTGATATTCGGGCTATTTGACAATCGTTTACAGTAAAAGCTCTGTTTAGGAAATTCGAGTAAGTAAGAAGAATTGAGTATGACCTTATTTCTCCTCTATAATGAAATCTAAAAAGATGCTTGTGATTTTTTTCAAAACGAAAATGTTTGTTGGTGTCCAAGGAACACGTCTGCTTCGAACATACGTAGTTTTTTGAGTAATATGTCAGCTTTTAGCAATAAGAGACGTGTTATTTTTTCTCAAATGTCTTTCCTGAACATTAACTAACATTTTATTGGAAAACAATCACATATCATAGCTTTGAATTTTGATTTGCAGACAAATTAAGCCTAAATATTCATGATTTTGCACGTTTTACTTAGTTTTGTGAATGATATCTACATTTTCAGTAATCAGATACCTAACATTTCTTCTCAAATTTCATTCCTGAACATTAACAATCATTTCATTGAAAAAAAAAAAACACATGTCATCGCTTTGAATTATGATTTAGAGACAAATTAAGCCTAAAAATCTTGGTTTTGCATTTTTCACGTAGATTTATTAAAATTATTTAAATTTCAAATGATCAGGTACTTATTATTTTCCCTTAATTTAATTTTAAAAAAATCACAGATCATAGATTCGAATTTTGATTTAGAAGCAAATTCAGTATGAAAAGGCATGATTTCGCATGTTTCACGTAGTTTTGTGATTATTATCTCGAATTGTAGTAATCAAATACCTGTTATTTTTAGTCGAATGTTTTTCTTGAACATCAACGAACTTTTTAATGAAAAAAAAAATATGTCTTGGAGTTTTGGAGACGGATTGAGTATAAAAAGTCATAATTTTGCATGTCTTACGTAGTTTTGTGAATAATATTCCAAGTTTTAGTAATTAGCTATTAATTATTTTTCCTCGAATGTCGTTTCCTGAACATTAACAAACATTTTAATGAAAAAAGGATCTCATGTCATCGCTTTGAATTTTGGTTTAGAGGTAAATTTAGCACAAAAAGTCACAATTTTGCATGTTTTACGTAATTTGGTGAATAATATCTCAAGTTTCAGTAATCAGATACTAATTTTTTTTCTCGAATGTTTTTCCTTAACATTACAAACATTTCAATGAATAAAGAATCACATGTCATCGCTTCGAATTTTGATTTAGAGGTTAATTCAGTATAAAAAGTCACAATTTTGCATGTTTCACGTAGTTTTGTGAATAATATCTCAAGTTTTAGTAATCAGATAACAATTATTTTTTCTCAAATGTCTTTCCTGAACGTAACAAACATTTTAATGAAAAAAGAATCACATGTCATCGCTTTGAATTTTGATTTAGAGGCAAATTTAGCTTGAAAAGTCATAATTTTGCATGTTTTACGTAGTTTTGTGAATAATATCTCAAATTGTAGTAATCAGATACTAATTATTTTTCCTCAAATGTCATTCCTGAACATTAACAAACATTTTAATGAAAAAAGAATCACATGTCATCGCTTTGAATTTTGATTTAGAGGCAAATTCAGCTTGAAAAGTCATAATTTTGCATGTTTTACGTTGTTTTGTGAATAATATCTCAAGGTTTAGTAATCAGATACTAATTATTTTTCCTCGAATGTCTTTCCTGAACATCAGCGAACATTTTCCGGTTAAAAAACCTTTATGTCACCGCTTATTTTTCTGATTTAGAACGATTTCAAATGATGATGATTACTGTACACCACAGAGACGGAGGGAATAATATCAATAAGATCAAGCGTTACGGAATTCCATTTTTATATAGTAGATATATATATATATATATATATATATATATATATATATATATATATATATATATATATATATATATATATATATATATATATATATATATATATATATATATATATATATATATATATATATATATATATATATATATATATATATATATATATATATATATATATATATATATATATATATATATATATATATAATGGATGGCTGACAACCTTGAGCGACAAGAAAGGAGTGATGCTGGCTACATCGTTGCGTGCGATTGGCCGGGAGGTCAGTACAACCGGCCAATAGTGAAAAAGTACCTAGCGAACATGGAAATACATGCCAGGAAGAGGCAGTCCCGTTCACTGGTTTCGATGCTGCAGGTAATGACGCAGCGGCAGCGCCTGAATAAGATGGTCAAGTGAATTTCCCTGGTAAATCGCAACGTGGCGGTGGTGATGGTTGACGAGACCTGTCTCACCCTGGCACATAAGACGGTCCCCATATAAAGGAGTGACCAAAATTACCAAAATGCGAATTTCAAATTCATGATGTTTAGAGCAGACCATTTTGTAGTTTTTGATCTATATTTTCATAATTTATCAATGAAATCCTGATACATGGCATGGTCCATGTTGACAAACGCCTCCAAAATTGCCTTTGTCAAAAATTAAGAAGAAGAGTTTTTTTGAATATATTGGAATATATAGAATCCTAATACAGTTGTTATGGTATGTTTGCATACAATTAAAAGCTCATTATACTAGCACCATAAAACTGAAAGAGTTATTGATTTTAACCCTAAAGAGTCTACCGTAGGCCAGGTAGAAAATATGCGAAATTTTCCTGATTTCGACCTTCAAAAGCCTCAAATGTAAGCACGTGTAAGCACAGTTCCTGATAGTGTGCCAGAAAGCCCTGCTTATGCTCTTCAGGAATCAATGATGAAAGTGTGCAGAAAATTTGCGGTTTTTGTAGAAAAACATGATTGAAAGTTCTTCATTTTCTATGTCAGTTTTAAATTTTAGGGTGATTTCTCAACGAAATTCATCGTATATCATACCAATTTGGTCCAAAACACATCGAAAACGTAGAATTAGTATGATTATTTGTTTATATACACTGACGATTTTTGTATGGTTTCGAAAAATAATAAGATTTGTCTCAATTCACGTTGTTTATGGACAGCCCTTTTCTTTTCTCCACACTTTTCTCAAATGACAAAATCATCTAGAGTAGAAAAACAGCAATTTGACACCGAAAAATTAATTTTGGCCGAAAATCTTTATTTTCCGACCATTGTGCTTGGATGGCAACGACTGGCAGGGCACTTCGTATTTTACTTTCCTCACGAAGGAAGTGCGCACCAAGGTGAAGCTCATTTCACACAGCGATAAGGAGATGTCAATGCCGCTCTTGTTTCGCTCCGGACTGACCGTGAACGGGGAAATTTATAGTACGAAGTGCCTGCCGGAAGTTACGTTGTTTATCCAGAAATACCATAAGGGCAAAAACGGTGTTTTGGCCGGATCTGGCGTCAACCCATTACTCGAAGCGATCGTTGGAGGAGATGGAATGGCGGAATATCGATGTGGCACCCAAGATGGTGAACCCACCCAACGTTTCTAAGTTGTGTCCCATCGAGGATTTCGTGACAAACCTGAAGCGTGAAATTTACTCCAACAATTTTGTCGTGAAAACTGCGGAAGAATTGATAAATAAAACGAAGATAGAACTCAAAATCATGCCTACAAGCATGTTTTGGGGAATGTTCCGGTTTAGCAAGTTACCTTCCATGAAAAATTTATCCAGCTCAATTATCTGTCTTAGTTATTTTTTTACTGAAGCAAAATTTTGGTGATTCATTCCGTATCGGAACTCGACCTTCTGTTTTATTATACCCCTTTCCGACCTAGCCCACACAATTGTGTAGGTGAAAAATAACGGTCAACAAAATATAATAACACTTGCTTGCTCCGTTTTTTTTTTTATTTTCCGTAGCAGCTGCGATGTTGACACTAGCGTTGTGAGCAACAAAATGATGAACAGGACGTTCAAAAAGCGAGAGAGAAGGTTTTATTTGAGTCACCTTCTACCTACGCAATTATATGGGCCTGGTCGGAAAGGCATACATAGACTTCGCAGCCAACTGTTAAGTATACAGGACAATTGCGGGGCTAGCGCCACAATCCTACTGACACTAACAGTCTCTCCCGAGCAAGGACTCGAACATACGACGACTGGCTTGTTGGGTCAGCATCGTATCTCGAGAACAGCTAGGTGGTTATTTTTTTACCACCATCCGAAAAAAGTCCATTTTTTACCGCAAAAGTTAGTGCTTGTTCCATTCTCGTTCAGTGACGTCGTATTTTCATGTGTAAATTAAAAGTCGGTAGCACTTCAACTCTTCGTTTGCACAAAGTTTAAAAAATATTCATTACGCTTCAGTCAAAATGTTAGAACGTCTTCACAACGCCGTCTGATTCGACTTCACAGCTGCATTTCGAACTGTTGAAGATTCATGTCTGTCATCAGCGCACGAACAAAAATTTGTTGTCCACCAGCCGCACAGCTGCAATATGCAACACGCATCAGCGTAATAAACTGTTGCGAAACTCGGAGTACGCTGCATCTTCTGATATCTGCTTTTATTCGAATCGACAAGAAGAAATCTCTTGTCGTTCCAAACTTTAACACGATACGGATAATATTGTTGCGTGTTTGAGAACTTCATCGGTCCAGTTACAGTTACAGAACGGGCGTGGTTTCTTCCAATATCTCTCTTAAATGGCACTTTTTAGACTATATAAGAGTCTGTTCGGTTCAAACCAATCATTTAACTATTGGATGGTACGACGATCGGTCGTATCATCTTGTTAGCGAATGGTAGAACGGACGGTCGCTTCCTCTGGTGAATTTCTACTTTGTTTTGGTAACAAAACAAGCATTCTGGGTCCTGGCAATCAAAATCTCTGTCGATTGTCTAATTTTTAGTGCGAAAATAGCCTGTCCTTTTTAGGACAACCAAATAAATTGTTGGACATCAAACACTTCATCAAAAGGTTTAGCGCTAGAATTGAAAGTAAATTTAATCTTATTCTACATGCTCCCTGAACTTCTTTAATATACAAAAGGAAATTCAACTACAAGTCTTAAATTGCCTCTGAATGAAACATTTTTTATTTGAACTTCCACCCAAGCTGGGCTTTTTGAGTAATATCGCTCAGTGCATCGTCATCATCGCACGTTCGTTAGCTGAGATGCAAGCGCACCGGGAGGACACCCGGGGGTATTTGCGATGAATAATTAATTCATCGCTGCTCGGCGCACTGTTTGTTTACAGTCTGCATAAATACGACGATCTATTGTTCTTTTTGCGCGCAACAATCTTGCTGGATCTTGTTAGGCTATCGAACAAAGTGATCTATCGTCTGTCTCTGCTGTCACCTCGCGCAACCAGATCATGGCGTTCTTTTTTTGGCTTTTCTCTTCTATTCCAGTTAGGCCATCATCATTCTCCTCAGGAGGTGGCATTGGCTTGGCCCTGCTCTTCAATAATTTTACATAAATTTAATATGATCGACATATAAATTATGTTGTATTTTAATGAATACCGCCATCTCGATCATGTCTGCGATCGGGACTACTTCGTATGTCGTGCGAGGAGACGTCAACCTCGACAGGTATGGCTAGTTGATGGTTCTGTTGACAGGCAGTGAGATGTGGCCTCTAGCATCTTGAAGGATTTTGTTCTAGGATATTGCAAAGGTATTAGGAGGAAAGGGGAAAACGATAGAGAAAATTTATTCGATTGCTACCCTTTCTTTCGGCTTTACAGAAAGCATAAGCAGTGCCGTAGGCCAATAAAGAGCCATGGAGGAAGCGATGAGGGCTAACAGTATAAAATGCACTCAGCCAATCGCTTCCTCTATGCTGAGATAATGAAAGAGCGATAAAATTAGCGAAGGAAATATGTTGTAAAATAAATGTAATTGAATTTACGGTAACAAAACGATCGTAAATATCGACCAGCAAGCTAGCAAACGGTTAACAAGATCTCATATTATAAGGGTACTCCGTATGCGACACCGTGGGTTTTTCTACCGCCCCCGCCTTACCGCTCGATTATGGTTGAAGCAACAGAAAGCGCATTTTGTGACACAAAGAAGCTTGGTAGGCGCAGCGTTTTTGTGTGATAGAAGAAGGAAAAATCAACGTCCTTCTTCTACCCTTTTCATTATGTTCGCGCGTAATGTATGCAGGCCAGGCGTCGGGACGTGTCGGAATGCTAGAAAAAGGAGGACCTCCGGAGCGTTGGATTTTTCGCAGTTAGACGCTAACGAGATTACCAACCCCCTCGTACAAATGGTATGTGGAGGATGTGAACGGCAGCATGATTCGGCATTAGGAAGCTAATGGATTGAGAAATAGGCATCAGACAGGAATCTCAGATAGCGTAGCTGCGACTGTGTGCATAGTTAGTAAATCAAGCGGGCTAAATTTATGACATCTTCGGGCAGTTTGTGAGTCCCGCACATTTGTTTCGAGCTGGCAATTAGCAGCTAACGTGTACCGAACTACGGTGGTGAGTTTTGTGTAGGAAATATGCGGTAAACCCTTTTACCCTTTGTACCTGGAGAACACATTTCGATTGTTGTGTCTCGAGCTTAATTTTATTAATAGTTTATTATTATCTCAGTGACAAACGACACAATATTTTGATCATGGTAGCAGACGACGAACAAAATGATGACATGTTGTCGATTTTTAGAGTCTTAGAGGTTTGGAAGCATTCCGTGGATTAGAGCATGTGATTAAATTTAATCGAGAAAACCTTATATTTCAGAAATTAATCAACAGTACCTACTTAATTTATTTCTGCAGCACGGATGTTCAAAAGTGTTAAAGCGTCGAAAATGTCCAAAAGGTAAAAACTTTACAAGTGACAAAATTTTCAAAAACGTTAAATCTGTCAAAAATGCTAAACACGTTAAATATAAAAAATGTCAAAAACATCCAGAAATTACATAATGTCAAAACATTCATTAATGTCAACAAACATTTAAAATTTGCAAAATGTTCATAATACCCAATTGTCGAAAATAACAAAATTTAGAAAACATTAAAAATGGTAAAAACATAACAAATGTCGAAAACGTAAAAAAAACTGAAATTGAAACATTTGCATTAGAGGCGGTTAACGTGATTTACATAACCTAAATTGTTTTACAGATCCGGTTTTGATTATCTTTAAAGTAACTAACTGTAGGTATTCAACCTACTAATAAGTTTGATTTTTTTAACTTAAACAAAACTTACCATTTGAAACTAATATGAGTAGGTTTCACGCTTTCACCGTCCTTCATTCCGATCTATCGTTTCCAGCCGCTAAGCTCACAAATGCGCTACTGTTTGTAATTTGATATTACTCAAGTGTTTCTACTACTGTGGTCACTTGAAAGCAAAACTGCGTTGGTAGAAACAGATGCTTCAACTTTCAGTTTTGTGGTTCGCGTACTACTTTTTCGCTTCATCAAGTTTAGAAGAAACGCCGATTAGGATAGAAATATCTACTACTAGAGTATCGGACTACTTCGCAAGTGGTTTTTCTTGGCAAGTTTCGCTTCCGAAGTAGTCCGATACCCTACCTTTGGTTTGAGGTGCTGCACCGAAACCAGGTAACATTTTTACGACTCATTTGCGGAGGCACCTGAAGCGACAGTCGCGATTGTGGGCGTGCCGCTGCATTGTACAGTACCGAGTTGAACAACTCTGGTGTCCTTTTTGGCGTCCCGCTGAGTATTTATCACTTCCATCACTTCCATTACGACTAGCGACCGGCTCTGGCTGCTGCCGATAGTAACTGTCCCTTCGCAGCCTTACGGCCGCGTCGATCTTGTAGTGTTGCTTCAATTTACGACCGTGGAAGCACAGTTTGAAACTAATTATGCATAGTGCAGAGACCGAAGCACTCGCGTGCAGCCTGTAATTATTACTTTAACTGTTAAACTAGTCACCGATAGAGTCCCACTCGTAACTGGAGTGGCACACAAAACAGCAGGCAACCCCTTCGGAAAGTGTCAGGTATTTGTCATGAAATGTGGCTCGCTGTCTGAATCGGGTTCACTAGTTTAGTACATACCTTCGTAAGGCGGTTAGGAAATTGACTTTGACGGACCACTACTGGGAAGGCGTCAAAGCTTATTTCGATCTGATTTCCAACCTAATTTGCATACCATGCCCGGTTAAACGACGTAAATGGCATTTGCGCTGTGTTTACGCAATTAGTCATGGCAATAAATAGATGTTACCTTAAGAGTTCGATGGGCTGGCAATGAAATCAGCGCTGATCGATCCTTACTAACAGCCTCTCTCGAGTCCGGAAAGAAAGCCTTCACCGTGACTTAGGAAATCATTCTCCACGATTATCCTAAAATGACCCGATTAGTAAAACTCCCTCCTCGGAAATCACTGTAAATGACCGGAAGAAAGGTAGAAAAACTCTAATTGAGATAAATTATACAATTGCGCAATAGCAGCTATGAGCTACATTCACAGCGCCGCTGAATTCCGAATAAACGGAACTTACAGTTCTGCTCCCCCCGAGTGCACGGAACGGACACGAATCGCATGATCGGCAAACGGTGATCAGCGCGCGTCGATCTGTCGATCAATAAAAGTGGAGTGCAGCTTTTCCGTAGGCCATTATTTCCCGTAATCAAGCTGAATTCTCGAGCACCTCTTGGATGTCTCCGATGCCCTCGTCAATATTAGGAAGTTCGATCGCAATCTTTGTATTTTTATTTATTTATTTTTTCTTCTTCAATAGATGCGATCTTCGTCTACCCAAAGTCAGATTCTATTAGTTCTATTGGAATGTCTCTATGATGAGCATTGGAGCTGATTTAATTAACCGATTGCAGTGAACCGGTTGACTTTCCGCTTGCGGATAGAAAACTCACCGGTCCGTCATCCGATGCAGTCGGGTCGGACGATTTTCGCTTGCAAACAAGCAAGCAAACACTGTATGGGCCCGGGATCCGATCCTTTAGGCGGCTTCGGATCAGAGAAAGCCGGCTCGGTTGACTGGGTGTCTGGTGATGTGTTTTTAATTGTCGTACAATTACTGTCGTTATGACATTTCTGCTGTGCAGTCGCAACGCAAGTCGTCCGAGGCGGAAGTACAAACATGATTGGAAAATATTATGCTTCGGCTGGATGGATTACGGGTTGGACGGAAAAGACAAGATGAATCATGATGTGCACTAGTAGGCACCGGGATGGCTTCAGTGCAATTCGATCCACGGTCAAAACGGGACTTTGGGGATGTAAAATCTGTTGTTGGTTCGAGAAATTATTCTTTATGCTTTCGGGTACTGAACACAGAGCTGCTATTTGTAATAGCAGAGACTTACAGACGTAACACTTCGAACGCATTCCAAATATCACCAGCACACCATCTTGTGCAGCCACGTCTTTCTGTGCGACAGCAGCGCCAGCGTGTACGCCTCTGTCAAATTAGGAAACAGTGAAAGGTAGTGTGTTGATTCTAGGTAATGACGATTAGAAACGCAATGCTTTATTTAGATTGTTGATTATGTAAAGTGATCGGAACTATTTTGAAAAGGTTTCAAAGTGCAGTGGTGCTGAACGCTCGAGCAGATGAAGTTTGAAGTGTTTAGCAAAACTCATTTGCATTTCTACATTCTAGACTAGTAGAACATGCACATTAGGGTGGTCCAAAATTGTATCATGACTGGAAACCTTAAGGCTCAAATGAAATCTTAAGGTGTTAGGAACAGTCTTTACTATGGTAACAATTCTGAAATAAGCTGTTGTGTGGGAAAGATATCAGGTTTAATACCATTGAAATTTGGGAAATTTCATGGGAAATAGCTACAGTGTTAGTGATTGGCGATAAATTCATGATTCATGAGAGAAAAAGTTCGGAGATGATCCGTTCTCTCTTAGAAATTGAATTTTAGCTCTATAAACCGATGATTCACTCTTCGCGGAAAGAAAGTGTAAATACAAGCGGGTAAAAACACGAGACGACAATTATTGGAAGCTTACGCTTGGTTGTGATAACTTGTGCAATTTTTCACCCGTCCAAAGTAGAATGCCCAGCAACTACTATCCCTACTTCGACGTGGTACCGACTGGGAAACGAGCAACCAAGGGAAGATCGATGAACCGGTGGGAACTTGGTCGTATGCTGACAGGGAAGGGGAAGCTGTTCTCTTCGGAGGTCAGCTTGCCTGAGCGTCTGTTCTCCATGTTAGGGGCGGCTCAAACGGCGTGTCATCCGGAGCGGACGGCTGAACTACGAAATGCGGTGTCTCGCCAGCTACACCCAAGACGGACGGTAAACCAGAGCATTGCCGGAAATGAGAGAAGATACGGAGGATTTGAGGCCGAACAGCACAGTATTAGCAGAACGACGGCACAACCAATGAGCTGGGTACCAGCTTTATAGTGCTGGGCATCATGCAGAGTCGTATGTTCAAGTGGCAGGCGATCAGCGTCGGGAAGCTGTACCGCTGTAATAACTCTACGATAGCTGCTCGCGTAAAGACATCAAGATCGTCATCGGGGACATGAACGCTCAGATCGGTAAGAAAGACATATACAAGCCGGTGATCGGCACGCACAGCCTCCACTCCGTGACAAACGAAAACGGCCGGCGATGCGTAAACTTCGCAGCTCCCCGAAGACTGGCAGCCCGAAGTACCATCTTTCCCCGAAAGAACATCCACAAAACCACCTGAAGATCTCCTGATCAACGTACAGCAAACCAAATGAACCATGTTCTCATCGACGACCGGTTCGTCTCAGACATTACAAACGTACGAACCAATCGCGGTGCGTATGTTGGCTCGGACCGCTACATAGTTGCGGTAGCTTTGCGCTCAAAACAGTCGACCGTATACCACGCGCGACATCGCCGAACCCCGCGGCTTAACATCAAGCAGCTCCGGGACCCACAGACTGCGGAGGATTACGCGCAACAGCTAGAAGCGGTACTACCCACGGTGGAGGAGCTTGGCACATCGCCTCTCGAAAACGGCTGATGCAGCACCGCATCGGCGACACTAGGAGTGGAAGCACCGAGTGACAGAAACGATTGGTATGACGGCGAGTGTGAGGCAGCGATGAATGAGAAGAACCGGACCTGGGCGATATACCTGGGCAGGTCAACGGGAGGGAACAAGGTCAATTATAAACAGGCACTGAACGACATGACCACGATTCTCAGACGAAAAAATCGCCAGCAAGAGGATCGTGAACATGAGGAGCTGGAGCAGCTGTACCGTGTCAGTGATACGCGAAATTTCTATAACAGGGTAAACCAGTCTCGCAGAGGCTTTGTGCCGCAAGTCGACATGTACAACGACGCGGATGGGAACCTTTTCACGGATGCCACCGAGGTGGTCGACAGGTGGAAGGAGTACTTCGATGAACACCTGAACAGAAGCGAAGCAGGAACTGACCTAGGAGCACCAGTAGCAGAGTACTAGCACCCGATGTTCATGAAGATATTTGTGAGATCGGGAAGCTGAAGAACAACAAAGCTGCTAGCAACGACGGACTGTCAAGCAAGCTCTTCAAACATGGCAAAGAGGCGCTGGCTAGTGCGCTGCAATAGGTCATTTCCAGAATTTGAGAGGAGATTAAACTGTCAGACAAGTGGATGAAGGAAGTCATCTGCCCCATCTACAAGAAGGGCGACAAGCTGGAGTGCCGCAGCTACCGCAGTATCTCGCTAATCAATGCCGCCTACAAAATACTCTCACAGATCCATCGTCTATCATCTTAAACCAGGAGGTTCGTGGGCCAGTACCAAGCGGGCTTCACGGGAGCCCTTGTCACCACGGACCAGATCTTCTCGATCCAACAGATCTTACAGAAATGTCGCGAGTATAACGTGCCCACACATCACATCTTCATCGACTTCACGGCAGCATATGATACAGTCGATCAACAACAGCTATGGCAGATTATGCACGACAACGGATTTCCGGACTTACTGACTCGACTGATCAAGGCCACCGTGGCGTAAGTGGGTGTGATCCGGAGGGCGGGCATCGACACGAAGGGCACGATTTTCACAAGATCTGTTCAACTGCTGGGCTTCGCAGATGACTTTAACATTATAACACGTAACTTTGCGACGGCAGAGAAAACTTACGCCCGACTAAAAGCCGAAGCTGAACGAATCGGACTGCGAATGAATGCGTCGAAAACGAAACACAAGCGAGCGAGAGGCTCCAGGAGAACAACATCAGCCACTCAAGTCTCTGTAGACGGCGATGAGCTTGAAGTGGTCGACAGGTTCGTGTACTGATGACCGTCGACAATAACACCAGCAAAGAGATCCAGAGATGCATCCTGGTTAGAAATCGTACTTTTCATTTCGGAAGACACTTCGATCGAGTCGAGTGCGACGACGCACGAAGTTGGCGCTGTTCAAAATCCTGATAAGACCGGTAGTCCTCTACGGAATCGAGACAACAACGCTTCTCGCGGAAGACCTTAACGCCCTTGGAGTTTTCAAACGGGAAATGCTGCGGACTATCTACGGTGGAGCACAGACGTACGATGAAGAATGGCGCCGGCGCAAGAACCACGAGCTGCGCGCGCTACTTGAAGAGAACCCGATTGCACACCTGGCGAACGTCGATAGATTGCGGTGGGCCGGTCACATCAGAGATGCCAGATGTTTTTGAAAAATGTCTGCAACTGCCCGAAAAACCGAAAAAATCTGCTCGAAATCAGAAAAAAATCTATCTATATTTTTGTGACGAATTGTGACGATGGGGAGGGTGGGGGTTAAAGCCAAGCAAATATGAAATCAGGAAATAAAATTGGATTTGTTCTAATTGTTCTTTTTTATTACTGTTTTGTCTGTTAAGGGTCATTTTCAATACTTTATTGCCTTTTCTTGTTCATTATTGATACAATGTATGCTCTGGATGAAAAAAATTTTCATGGGGGGTGGGGTTGTTATTAAGCTACGTCATTATCTAGATGGGGTCTGTAACTTTGTGACGAAATGCCACGATGGGGAGGGGGGAGTCAAAAAAACACAAAAAAGCTACGTCATTTATGCATGCTCCCTTAATGCAGGGCTATTAGCAAAAATATACTCTGGCAATAAAATCTATCAATTGAGATTCCTTATTTTCTTAGTGTTTCAAAATCACCCAGTGCAATTCAAGCAGGGGATAGTTCGGCATGCCATGGCTACATTTCTCAACTCTATCGACATAACCGCATTCCATCCAACCAGTGAGCATTCAAATGTTATCCATCCATCATCACCCACGAAGCGCATTCTCCGACGCCAAGAATTCTCTAGCCCAAACTCTCGCTAGTGCCAACGACGACGGGTTTGAAATTTCGCAGCCCTGCTACCACTTTTTGAAGCAACAATTAGCACCGACAATAATGTACGGTTTAACTCGTTCCGAATCGGCTGGAGTGCCTGCAGGGTGCGAATTATCAATATTTACATGCTTTAGTTTTAATTTATCCGAGGGTAAAATTACCATATCACCTCGCAAGACTTTGTGGCAGCCGCGCTGTGGTAGCAGTTGTGCAAACAACGCGTACCCCTGCTTCTAATTAATTTAAGCAGTCTTTGTCGTTTCGCAGCGGTACGTTGAACGTTGCGACAGTTTTCTGGGTGCCGTGCTGAACCACCAGGAAAGGTCTCGGAATTTCAACCTTTGCGTTTCTCTCTTGACAGCTCAATGGCTGCACCTGAAACGCTCTGTCTGCATCTGGTTGGCCCGAGTATGGCAGCCCAACAAATGCCATTTCCTTCGCCTTGCGGTGCATGTGAGCAAAGACGAAATCTCGCCGCCACCGATCACCCACACACTCACGCACTCGATCTGTCAACGTAAATAAATTCCATGTGCTTAATTGCTATGTCTTACTCCATTGCTGGTGGTACTGATGCATCATGCATGATTTATCCGGTTGCGATATATGCAAAAGATCACCTGCGTCATGTTCAGTGTTCAAGCAGGTGCAGTTGCAATGCAGATGATGTCAACTCAATAAACCAGTCAATGTAAGTACGAATATTAAAGTTTTTGAGAGGTAAGGTATAGCGACAACAGTCTCGTCAAATGTCATGCTATTCGTCAAATGGATCTAACTATGGCATATATCAAATCCTGTTGTCTTTGCATCGATTATAACGAACATTACGTGACAACTTTGGTTATACCGCATCGAAAAGAAAAGAAAAAAGCTAAATGGTATCTGTAAGCCTCCAAGCCACGGTTATGTAGTTCATCCGAGACAATATGCCGCCAGCCAGAAACAAACAAATCTTCTCTTATGCAACTAACTAACCAACTAAGAATATAAAAACGAAAGTTTTTACTTTACCGGTGTAGTTATGTTTACTCGGTAGCAGTCCAGGAAAAAAATAAGCCACCAAACTTGAATTTGTGTCTCCCGCAATGCGGCTCAACTCTCTGATTTTGCGGGAGCATTTCACTTTCAAATCAGCCTCTTTATACTTTACAAAAAAGCCGAAACAAGCCTCGAACTATTTACGTATGGAGAGCGATCGATAATTGAGCCGTTTTGCTGGGTGCAACCTGTGTTGTGGGGCTCCACACAACACGGTTGAAAGGAAAGGAGGGGCGTCTTTGGCCACAGGACGCACAATTTTATAACACTGACGTAGAGCCGTATGACTTTTCCAAGCGGCGGTTTGCACTAAACGGTCCTGCGAATGAATGATTTATGAGACGGAAAATCGCTTGCGCGTTCCAAATCGGTGCGGAATCCAATCGCGCATATTAAACCACACGGATAGTATGGAAGGTGGTATTTTAATGGGGCTAAATATCGAGCAAACACGTTCTCATTGTCGTACATCAAAATAAGAGTGCTTTTCGTGTATAAAAAAAAGCTTTTTATGCGTCGGGCAAGGTGGATACATTGATTCCGATCTGGGATTGTATAGTGTATGGTGGCTTCAGTTGTGTCCGTTCCATACCGCCAATACCGGCCGGTATTGGTATTGAAGCCACAAATGGCCGACTACGAGCCACCACTTCGTATTTTCAAAGGCACAAGGCTCGGTAAAAGTTAATGCGTCACCTGTAAAAACGCTATTTTATATTTGCTGCGGTGAAGCAAGCATAAAATAGGGTTTTCACAGGGAACGCATTATCTTTTTCGGCCGTTTGTGGCTTCAATACCGTTTCATCTTACGCACGTGGTAACATCCGGGCCCATGTCTCTACGTTTTCGAAGCATTAAAATGAAACTGGAAGTCTTCGCTTGCTGCCATAAACCGTTGAGCTATTGGACATCATACGAGATATTGCTGCATTAGTCGATGAGGACCTCTTTCAGGTATAGTTGACGTGACTCCCGAACATGAGCTTATCGTCAATCATGACCTCTAAGTGCTTCAGAGAACGCTTTGAGGTGATGGTGCAGTCTCCAAATCTGACCACCGCATGTTGCTCTGATTTATGGTTGTTCACAACCGTTACCTCCGTCTTATTGAACGCATTCTTCACGTCGAGCGTGACGGAGGAGATGGCATCCAGCGTGGACCTGCCCTTCCGGAAGTCGAACTGGTTACTTGCCAGACCGTGTGACCGTAACATCTTGCAGGTGTAGGAAAAGTACAATGATACACCGTGCACCAGTGCTGAGTCGAGAAATTTTCCAGCTCGAAAAGATCCTCGATCTTATCGGAAATGGAATCCGACATCACGACCGCGTGGAAGAGCTAACCGATCGCCATCGCTAACCATAGAGCCACGGGGGACCACATTGATTCGATGGCACATGATCTGGCTGTATAATTTTTATCGTATGAGTCTTCAAGCTCTGCCAAAATTTAAGACAAAGTTGTAGCAAGCGATGAGCAATACAGTGAATAGTTTCCAGATTGCGTTTTTCTTTCAAAATAAGGTTGCATATAAAAAACATACAACCAAGAGCCGCAATGCTTCAGACTTCACTCGCTGTATTTGTATTGATGCAACAATCAAGTTCTTTTCTGTTTCCGCCATTCACACATAAGCAGAATCTCGCCGGTCGGCCTCAAATGTCTAATCAGAAATATCGCTGTTTCGTTTTTAACTGTCAAAACCATGTAACCAGCCTCCGAATATGCGAATATTGGTTTTCTAGATAAGCACTAGTTTTGTATCTCAAACAACTCTAAATAAGTTTCCATGAAGCGATGAGTGTGTATTTTAAACATGGTTTGCATCCGCTTTCAAAAAGTAAACTCGTGTATTTTTATCAAACACAATTTACAAATAGTAATATGATTTTAAGACGCATATGAAGTTTTCGAAACCATCACTGTTTGCTTACTGTATGATAGAGAAAGAAGAATTCGCTTCTTCGCTTCTGAAGTAACAGATTTGTTACCAAAAGAAAAATTTTTCGTTGTCACTTTTAAAGTAACAACGAAAATTTTGCGCGTGGTATCAGCAAGTGTTGGTTGGCAAATGGCTGGACACGTGTAACTTGAGACCCTAATGCGGCCTCTGTTCAGCAACTCCTATCCCAACCTCCATGTGGCGCCGACCGGAATTCGAGTAACCTTAGCGGAGATCGGGTAACCAACCCCCGGTGGAAACTATGATCGTATGCTGACTGAGAAGGGCGTCGTACGCGGCTGTATCACCATAGGGGCGGCGTACAACAGCGTCTGACTCGGAGCGGGCGGTTGAATTATGGAATGCTGTATGTGGATGTAGGTATCGCGACCCTGGTAAGGTAGCATACCGGAACCTTTCTTCAACCACGAACAACGAATTTAGAAATACGGAACGGATCAATCGGCAAACACCTAGGCTACGAACACGGAAAAAGATTAAGGTAAACGATTGGAAATTGGGTACTTGGAATGTCCGATCTCTCAATGAACCGGCCCGGGCTGGCTTGCTTGCTCGAGAACTACAGCGGCAGGAAGTCGAAATCGCAGCGATTCAGGAGGTTTGGTGGCCAAATTCCGGAGAAAGGGAATTCCGTGCAGTGGACCCTATTGCACGCACTTCTTTCAAGTACAACATCTACTACAGTGGCGGCAAAGCAGCAGAACGGGGCGTCGGTTTCGTAGTGCTGGGAAATCAGAAAACAAGAGTCATCCGGTAGAGGCCCGTAGATGACCGTATATGCGTGCTGAGAATTAAGGGCAAATTCTTCAACTACAGTTTAATCAACACCTACGCACCGACAAACGACAAATCCGATGAAGTCAAAAATGAGTTCTATGACAAGCTTGAGCGAATCTATAACGAGTGCTCAAAACAAGACGTAAAAGTCGTCATCGAAGACGCAAACGCACAAGTTGGGAGGGAGGAATTCTTCCGTCCGGTAATTGGAAGACATAGCCTCCACTCGTCAACCAATGAAAACGGCCTGAGGCTGATAAACTTTGCCGCGGCCAGAGGAATGGCCATATGTAGCTCCTATTTTCCACGTTTGAATATTCGGAAGCACACCTGGAGGCATCCAAATGGAGAAGCCTGCTCCCAGATCGATCACGTACTGATTGACGGTCGGTATTTTTCGGATGTTACTGATGTTAGGCCTTTTCGGGGACCAAACATTGACTCTGACCATTATCTCGTCGTTTGTAAGATCCGCGCACGGTTGTCGAACGTGCTGAAGTCTCGCACAGGGAGGACGACGCGTTTCAACATTCAGCGGTTGAAAGCTGATGGCGTGGCAGCAGAATACGCCAGAGAGCTGGATCAACGGATCGCAGAACAGCAGGAGAAAGGAGTGGAAGACATAAATGGGCTGTGGAGCAGTATTCACGGCGCCATCGAAACGACTGCGAGAGAGGTGGTAGGTACGATGCGTGGAAGACAGCCTAACGGCTGGTTCGATGCCGAGTGCCAGAGGGCGACAGATGAGAAGACCCGTGACGGGATCCGCATGCTCACTGCGGCTACGCGTCAGAACAGAGAGGATACAGGGTGGCAAGAGCTGCCGAAAATAGAACCCACCGTCAGAAGAAGCGCAAGTACGAGGAGCAGAAGCTCGCCAGCGCAGAGGACAGCTATGCTCAAAGCGACGTGCGGAGATTCTATAGAACTGTCAAAAGAGCCAGAAGCAGGAATTTTCCTGTGCCGGTCATGTGTAATGACAAGGACGGCAACCTGCTTACTGATAAACCGACGGTTGCAGCCAGGTGGAAGGAGCATTTTCAGGCGCTATTGAACGGTGAGGTGCCGGATGAGCAGAGCAGGAACAGGATTATGATTATTCGTGACGAACAAGCTGTGGAGCCACCAACACAGGAGGAGGTGAAAAAGGCGATTAGTGAGATACAAAACGGCAAGGCCGCTGGAAAGGACGGTATCCCGGCCGAACTTCTAAAAGCGGGAAGCGGGCGGCTGTACTATGCGTCCACCAGATAATACAAGGATCTGGGCGGATGAACAAATGCCGAACGACTGGTTGGAAGGCCTCATATGCCCTATCTATAAGAAGGGCCATCGATTGGATTGTGGCAACTATCGAGGCATAACGTTGCTCAACTCCGCATATAAAGTGCTCTCCCGTATCCTGTTCTTCAGATTGAGACCGTTAACGGAATCCTTTGTTGGCGAATACCAGGCTGGTTTTCGGCAGGGGCGTTCCACGACGGATCAAATCTTCACCCTGCGACAGATCCTCGATAAGTTCCGGGAGTACAACTTATCGACTCACCATCTGTTTGTGGACTTCAGGGCGGCATACGACTCAGTGAAAAGAAACGAGCAGTGGCAGATCATGCTGGAATACGGTTTCCCTACGAAACTAATTAAGCTGAGTCGTATGACGCTGGAGGGATCAAAATCGTGCGTGCGGATACCTGGCGAAACATCAGCCGCATTTGTAACGTTGGATGGACTGAAGCAGGGAGATGCGCTCTCCAACTTACTGTTTAATATCGCTTTCGAGGGTGCAGTACGAAGAGCAAACGTGGAAAGAAACGGTACGATCAGCACGAAATCTCACATGTTTCTTGACTTTGCGGACGACATCGATATTATCGGTATTAACCGTAAGGCCGTGGAGGAGGCCTTCGTACCTTTTAAGAGAGAAGCAGCGAGATTGGGACTAGTCATTAACTCTGCCAAAACGAAGTACATGGTAGCTGGCAGAGAGCTAGGATTCCCCGTGGTGTTGGTGCTGAGGTGGAGATAGATGGGGAACGATTTGAAGTGGTTAACGAATTCGTTTATCTTGGTACGCTTGTGACATGTGACAACGATATGAGCCGTGAAGTGAAACGACGAGTTGCAGCTGCGAACAGGGCCTTCTACGGACTACGTAACCAGCTAAGGTACCGTAGTTTGCAACTCGCACAAAACTAGCGCTGTATAGGACGCTGATACTCCCGGTGGCCCTTTACGGACATGAAGCATGGACGCTGAAGGAAGCTGATCGACGAGTGCTCGGAGTTTTTGAGCGTAAAGTCCTGCGATTGATACTTAGCGGTAGACTAGAAGATGGAGTGCGACGCAGACGCATGAATCACGAGTTGTACCAGGTATACAAACATGCTGATATAGTGAAGGTAATACAGCGGGGCAGGCTTCAGTGGGCTGGACATGTAGCCAGAATGCCTGACGAGAGAGCCGCCAAAACTATCTTCAGTAGAGAACCAGGAAGAGGCCGTCGGCTCCGTGGTAGGCCTCGCACGCGGTGGATGTGCGCGATGGAAGAAGATGCACGATCTGCTGGTGTACGAGGAGACTGGAGAACGGCTGCCTAAGACAGAAGAAGCTGGACATCTCTAATTCGTTCGGCCCTAGACCGGCAAACGGTCCGTTAGCCAACAAAGTAAAGTAAAGTAAAGTATCAGCAAGAGTCAGACTAACTTTCCAAAAAAACCTTCCAAATTCAATCTTCTATGGGCGCAGCCAGATACGTTATTGGTCATTAAAAAGTGAGATCACCAAGAGTTGCGTATTGAGAATAATTTGCTACTTTAAGGTATCACTTTGATCACGGTTCCAGCTGATTTTAATCAATAACAAGCAGGACACGGTCGATCAAATAGGGTATACTTCTAAAGAACAGAACAAAACTCTGAACATCAACGAAACTTTTGCTGGCATTCTTAGGATATATTTGGTAACGAACCATTTCTGAGGGAATGATTTTTTTATTATTGGAGTTATAAAAGAACTATGGAAAATGAACAAATATACGGAGACCGTGTTTAACTGACAGCCTGCCACGAATTTCGATAGTTGTCTTTGAACCCACACCGAACAAATGTAATTATTGTGCAAATAAAATTCATATTATTTGTTGCAAGTGGTTGGACTTCGACCTTTAGGTATAGGAATTCGATTGTAAATGGGAAAGGCGCATTTCTTCAAAAGCCTTACCGTTGCTTACCTCACAATTTATGATTTTGCACTGTGGGTCACCATATGTCAAACTGAAAGCATTCCACATTATTAAATGCACTCCTACCCAACCTACCAACCACACGCTCGCCTGCAATCCTTCGCAAGTGTGCTTTCATTAGCGTGCATACTGCACCTGATTGCATACCTCTTTCGTGGGATTAAATATGAAAGGAATGCAACATTGTACATTCTTTCCTACATTCATTCTTTACACATACCGGCACTTCGTTTGTACGGCATATATTGGCACCCCCTGGCGGACCTACATACCGAGCACATTGTAATGCCACTTAGAAGAGTCTTCAGTTTCGAAGGCCGTCCATTTAGCCCTGAGGATCGTCGTCGCTAAACTGCGTAGGCGCGTTCAAAGCTTCTTACAACTCGCATATCACCTCCCATATTGGACTCGTACTCAAGCAGGTCGCATATAGTTCAGCGTTCGTTGATACTTCATAAATCAATGCCTGCCGGCCAAGCCACGATAGAAGTGTTGATCCCGAAGGGGACAAAAAATGGCGCGGCACTAACGTCCGTAGTTTATTACCATAAACCTCACGTTCTCCAGCGCACTGTTCTAGTTATATTAGTGCAGAGGTTTACTTCCGTCGTCCGTTGAACAGCTCGATGGACAATGAAGTACAAAAATTGGATTACATTAGTGGTGACAGATTATAAATTAGACAGCGACCTCCTCCACTTTATACTCTGAGGGTGTACTGGAAACATTGCTCAACGCAGCGCTAGAGAACATATTGTTTATCTACTGTTCGAAATCTGAAGTAGCCTGTGGTAATTTCATAGTTTATACACCCCTACAATCAATATGAGCGTTACGATTGTGGCCGTCATCATTACTATAGGGTAAATCAAGTGTTGAAAGCCTAGTTTTGATTGCATAGTTTGGCAATGTTTATTTTAATTATCGTGCTGGCCTATATTTTCGATTGTGGTCGACACAATCGATGTTGTTAACTGGCGGTATTGAAGCGAAATTAATTGTTTTTCTTGGTCACCGCAAAGAACCGCTCACAGCACGACTGATTCAATGCCAACCGGTTGACGGGAAGCAGAAGGTACAGCACTCTGTCACCTCTCACCGAACTCGAAGTGTCACACAGCGAAAACAACAGGCGGTAAAAGGTAAAACCGCGATCACGATTTTGATCTATTTTTGATACCGGTATACTGCAGAATTAACGCTCGAAACTCAAATCGGAAAAAAAGGAAAGGAATCGGGTCACTTTTTGTGGGACATTCGAGATTTACTAGGTGCTTCTCCTGTAAATTGGTGAATATCATCATAAATTAACCACGCATATTTTGGTCAATTACAAAATAACACAACGATTTACAGTTGATTTCAATTTATGTACCTTGTGCCTACCACATTTTGTATAAACTGCCTAAGTGGAATTCCTTTGCGTTTTCGAGTGAATGTGTGCGGCCCTGGAGCGAAAACCATACAATCAGGACTGGGTGGCCGAAAAAGGTTAGCTGCTCGGGTATAAGAGTAACACCAACATTCATCTGAAGTATCGGGAAACAATCGCAGGTGTCACTGGTTAGTCCCGACATTTTAGAGGACAGGTCTGATTAACAGAAAAAGTCTTGAATTTCAGTTTCAATGGGTGTGCATAATTCCATTCAGTACAATAAGTTCAGCTTTCAGTTTAAGGTTGCAGGCATTTCTTGAACTTTTATTTTAAATATCAATCGATACGGGATAGAATAAATAACCATTATCACACACTTTTTTCATACATGCCTTTTTTTTGACGTTATTTTCGTTATATATTTATTTGTATATTCATACACGCAAAACTTTTCCTTATTACTTACGAAGCAATAGCGCAAAATTGCCTTTTGGGTAACAAACCTATTACTTTAAAGGCAATAAAATTCTTCCCCAGTCAAGTAACAACACATACTGACATAAATTTAGCATGTGTTACGGGAGTACGACTATCTAATAATGGTCGTTTCAACCACATGCAAGATTTTTTCTGTCGAAAACTGCTTACTTTCCATCTCAAGCAGAAAAAAATCACACACCGTCGCATATGTTGCACATGTTACAAGTTTCTTCAATCTCCAATTCATCCGGTGTGCGTGTATTAGTTCGCATACGGAGTAGAGAAAAAATATGACAAGAGCTGCCAAGCAGCATTTTCCCCGTCATAGAGTATGCAAACGTTGATGATTTCAAAGACTTGAAATGCGTCTTTAAATGACATCACGATCTGAAAACTGCGTTAGAGAAAAACAAAAACATTCGCTTTCCTGCAAGATATCTAAAACACATACTCATTGGTTCATGGAAACTCATTTGCACCTGTTTGAAAATACAATACTCGTGCCTATCCAGACAATATTCGCAACTTCGGCAACTCTGGTCAGACAGTATTACATATTTCCATTTCATGTAAACACTGGGGGACGAAACGAAAGTGTTTCTAATTAGACAATTGAGGTTGCAGGTGAGATTCCCATTATGTGTGGATGAAGGGAATCTGATCGTTGCATCAATACAAATGCAGCGAGTGAAGTCTTGCTAACACATGCATTGCGGTGGGTGCTTGGCTGTATGTTCTCCTCCAGAAACACATACAAGCGTGTGGCCGTCATAAGTTTTATTACTTTTTGTTTGTTACTATTTGTGTATAATGCGCAGTCATAAGACACAATAAGTAATGAAAAATTGCCCTAAAGTAATAGAATGTTCCCCGTTTGCGTTGGGTGTACTATTTTCGTTACTTGCATAATTTTTGACATTCTTGACACTTTTGACATTTATGACATTTTTGACCAAAAAATGCCTACGGGCTTCAGTAATTCCATCTAATATACAGGTATTCAAAGCGTGCATTCAAACCGCCATTCGATAAGTTTGTCTGTATGCCGGCAATCAAACCCCACGTTATGCAAAATGGATAATTTCGGTTTTTGATCAAGCGCAAAATTCCACAGGATTAATCCAGCTGTGAAGTAACCCACAATAAATGCAACCTTTACGTTGATACCTACGCTTTGACCTACACCAGGCAAATCTAATTCATCAAATCAACACCAACCTGCTGACTTGATGTGAACTTTTCCGAACGCTATAGCTACAGTGCTAAAGCTGAATCTAATCGCCATAGATCTGCGTCGCGGTGACTGACAGCCGGGGCCATTATGGAACTTCCAATAGATGCAACTCACCTGCAAATAAAAACAGACCAGAAAAAATAAGATTCAAATCAAAGTACGTGAATGGTGCTGCAATGAAGGTTTTCATGGGTCAAAAAGGCTAATGCTCGGCGGATCAGGGCAAATTAAACATTTTCTAATCCAATCCGCTTGGAGATGACGCATGGTGGGTAAGAAAAAATGTGCACAAAGTTTCTGATGTCTGTTTTTTTTTTAAATTAATCATTTTGTTTCACGACATGTTAAACAAACTAAACATTTAAAGTTGAATGCCGATATGCGTGACAGCTCAAAACCTGAACGCATCGGAAAAAAATCCTACTGTGACCCACTGTACAGCGACAGTGGTCTATAGGATATGCTGTTTCACCGCCAAACGGTTTGCATGGTGTAGATTCACGCACTCGACCCTGCAAGCTGCCCCGCGAACAAGTTTCTCGTACCAATCTGTCGTTAGCTTAAAAGCCGCGTAAATCCTGCAAAGCTCGGCGTGGTGGTGAAATGATTTGTTCACTTTTCGACTATTAGCTCATATGCATGAATTTGTCCGTGTCAAAAAAATCCCCCTGGAGAAGTGACATGCGCGCTCGCAAACATTAGTGATCGTGCACAGGGCGGACACCGCTGGGCGGGAGGAAAATCCGCGATCACCAATAAAGCATGGGAAAATGCTATACCCAAGCTCGAGTGCCAAACGAAAGCGAAATCCGCTGGAACTAATTGGCTTCACCAGCCGGGTGGGTTAACTGGTGGGACTCTTGAAGTCGTGTCGAATGACAGACAGACGGACTGACAAACTGACAACCAGGAATCTGGCGACGACGCTCACTTTCACCGATCACGCTCGGGTGTTGATTTTTTTCGCTCTTTAGATATGTGCTGCTGCTGAAAATATCTTGATATAAAAGCCAGGACAGAGAAACTTGCGACCCGCGGTAACCCCCTCCGCACAAACATTGGCAAAATGCGGAAAGGCATGCAGATATGAAGTAATCATTAATGTCAGAGGGTTTTTTTTTCGTACAATTATTTATTTTTGGGCGCACAAAAAAGGAGATGTCTGATGCATTGGCCGAGCGAGCGGCTCTGATGAAGTATCTGATGATAGGCCCGAAGGCACAACTTTTGATTGGCCTTATACGGACGCGAATGGTGGGCCTATCGGCGAAGAAAATGGCGTTCGCACATATGAAGGTATGCCGGTTTTATGCGCATTGTTCGTTTATTTGGCTGCGGGCCAAATTTACAGGTCTTGTTGATCGGTGCAGTGGTGGGAGGAAGCACTGGCAGACGATTGATGGTTTAATTGAACGAAAGTGAATTTCGGATGACGTGGCAGGCTGAAGGTTCGTACAGAGGCAGAGCGTCTTTTCATGTGTGAGGATAAGATTGGTGTTTGTTTCATCACAAACACTAAGAAATCAACCTATTTTAAATGTTTTACATGTTAAATCAACATGTGTAACCAATGTGCACTATTTGAATATACAATAAAAATCAATTTATAGGAAAATATTAGTTTTAAGTTTGGTGCTATACCATTTTCTTCTGGCCTATGACACGATACTGATTAATTAAGCCAGTTGTCGTATGTTCAAATCCCGACTCGGCAGATAATCAGATAGTGTCAGTAAAATTCTTAAGTAATTTCTCAGTAAAATTCTTAAGTAATTTCTTTTTCCTAACTCAGAAATCGCTAGAAAATATGAATAAACACGCCTATTTAGTAGACAACAAACCACAATTGGATCTAGTTGCAGCATCCTCGCAGTGCAAATGGTATAAAAGCAAATTCGCAATGAGAATCTAGGCATTTGACATTTTTCCGTCAACCCGTACTTTTGTGTACGGCCTTTGGTACACGATCACCTTCGTAGCACATTTCATTTGCAGAGCGGAAGACTTAACTTCTATGTATCTATAACCAAAACCATTCATCGTACCATTCGCGATTTCACGTCAAGCCTGCGTTTGAGCATTTCGACTTGTGTTCATGAAATTATATAAAACAATGATTTTAGGAAAACGCTGAATGCCAAGCATAAAAACCTAAATTAATCCCGCTAGCGGTCAGACCCAGTCTTTCTCATACAAACTTATTATTTGTAAAAATAGATTTACATTAACGCTTCAATCCAATAAATGTATTCACACTCGTTAGGTTCTAAAAAATTGATGTTGTAATCTATACATATAAAAATGCAGTCCGGTCTGTCTGTCTGTCTGATCCATATTGGCTCAAAAACTACCAACCGATCGATGTGAAAATTTGTATGTAGGGGTTTTTGGTGCCGATAAAGGTTCCTATGATAGTTTGAGACCCCTCCCTTTTCTGGAAGAGAGGGGTCCAATACAAATGAAACATAAATTTCTGCACAACTCAAGAACAAACCAAGCAAGTAAAACCGAATTTGGCATGTGAATGTTTTAAGGAGTAACAAATATGTCCATAATAGTTGGACGCCCCTCCTTTTTCTGAAAGGGAAGAATTCCATACAAATGAAACACAAATTTCTGCACATCTCGAGAACTAATCAACTAAATGGAACCAAATTTGGCAGGTAAATGCTTTTAGTGGTAAATAATATGTTCATAATGCTTTGACACCCCTCCTTCTTTTGGAAGGGAGGGGTGCCATACAAATCAAACACAAATTTCTGCACATCTCGAGAACTAATCAACTAAAAGGAACCAAATTTGGCAGGTGAATCGCACAGCTCATGAACCAATCAAGAAAATACAACCAAATTTGGTATGAGAATGCTTTTAGGGGTAACAAATATGTTCCATAATCGACCTCAGGCAACATTTTGGATTGTAAGATGGCAACATCCGGTTTCTGGAAAACAGCCAAAAATGGCCGATTTCCACCCAATATAATAATATCCGGATCTAAAATGATACACAGTAGCTCAAATCGACCACAGATACCATTTTGAATTCCAAGATGGCGACTTCCGGTTTCAGAAAAAACAGCTGAAAATGACCAAATACCACCCAATATAAGTATCTCTGGAACCAGAATGAACCAGAATGAGCAATGAGCTAACAATTGACCTCAGGCATTATTTTGAATCGCTAAATGGCAACTTATAGGAAACAGTCGAAAATGACCAAATAATACTCAACATAGATATTTCCGTAATCGAGATGATGCATAGAAACCAAACATTGACCCTTGACACCATTTTGAATTTAAAGACGACCACTGTTAGTTTCTGAAAAACAACCAAAATAACTAAATACCTCCCAATATGAGTATTTCCGGTGTCAGATTGATGCCAGAAAATTTGCTGAAAATGACCGAATACCACCCAATATGAATATATTCAGAATAAGGGCGATGTACAGAAGCCAAAAGTCGAGGATGTTGGCATTTCGATAAAACCACTCATTTCAAACGATTTGACTTTTGACTTTGATCATATCCTATGGCCGATTCGTCGTGCATTTGCAGACTTTAAACACATCGCAAGGAATCAATGAATTTGGAACGTTCAAATAGTACAAAACCACATTTAAATTATGTGGAGACCACATATATCAATCAAAGCAGGTATAGTTTCAAATAGCCTTTGAATTTCTTTTCTTTCCATAACTTTTGAGCCACATATCAAATTGTTATGAAGTTTGTTATTTGTAAGTTTGAGAGATGACTCGTTCATATGATACTAGTTATGTTCAAATAAGTCATGTAATCTTTGAGATAATATACTTTCGTTGTTTTAATAACAATTTAATACATAACGGTGGCTTAAGTTCAATTATAATCAAATGAAATGGAAACGTACAGGGCAGCCAAACTTTGAAACCACGTGTTCAATCATAATTCATCAGTTAACCCTTAACTAGCCCGCTCATCTGATAATAATATTGATCAAATCGGTTGTGTAGTTTCTGAGATAATGAAGTTTCGTGATTTTCACATATTGGTACATTACATACGAAGTTACAGTCCGATTACAGTTAAATTCAATAGGGTGTTACGAGGCAGCTAGACTTATTAGTTGACACTAATTCTGTGGAAATCGGGTCAGCCATCCCTGAGAAAAGTGGGTGAGTTCAAGTAGTCTTCGGAATATGTTCCTTTTCATAGCTGGATTTCACATTTTCAAACATAACAGGCAAAGTAATAGTCTGATCGCAAAACAAATCAATAGGGTCTTATGAGGCAACTAGACCTTCCATTTGACACTGATTTTATGAAAATCAGTTCAGCCATCTCTGAGAAACATGAGTGAGATTAAGTAGTTTTCAAAACACGTTTCTTGTCATAACTTTTGAACCACAAGTTCAATCTTTATGAAATTCAAAAGCTAAGAGTTTTTCAGGTAGACCGTTCATTTGAAACCAATTTTGTGAAAATCGGTTGTATAGTTTTCGAGATAATGATGTTTCATGATTTTTACATTTTGATACATAACCTCTAAACTAAAAATCCGATTACAATGAAATTTAATAGGGTCTATGGGACAACAAGACCTTTCATTTGCAATTAATTTCATGAAAATCGATCCAGCCATCTCTGAGAAAAGTGAGTGAGAATAAAAATCTGCACATACACACACACACACACACATACACACACACATATACAGAAAATGCTCAGCTCGTCGAGCTGAGTCGAGTAATATATGCCATTCGGCCCTTTGGAGCACTTTTATACTTTCGGTTTTGCATGTGATTGCTATACCTTTCTAGGAGAAAGGCAAAAACCAACAGCACTCCATACACAAACATCATGAAGATGCTCCAATAGTCTACTTATATGTTATTACTTATGAAAGATTTACAGAAATCCTGTAAGGGCCTGTCCACATTCCACGTGGACAACTTAGGGAGGGTAGGGGGTACGCAAATGTCTACGCTTGTCCACGGTAAGGGGGGAAGGGGGTAATGATGATGTCCACGTAGACACGATACTTTTCCGGAAAAAAATGGAAATTTGCAAAAAAATATTGGTCTGCAATAAGAAATATACAGCTGTTTTGGTTTTAGAGTCGTTTTCAGCTGTATTTGTGATAAACTTGGTTTCTGTGATATATTTTTTTTTAATCAGTTTCTTTCGTTAGCAGAGGTCTTTCGGGCACTTCAACTAAGCTTAATTTGGAATATGTTTTATCTTCAGTTTTATCCATCAATCCACCTTTCGCTAAATTTTGAAACATTTTCTGCTTTTCCCTTCTCTTTCAGAACAGAAGTGAAATTTTTTAATCATTTTGAACTAAATTCATTGATCATCTTTTCTATCAGAAAGAAGCATTTTCAGATGTTTCAAGCTACATCTACTAGAGTTTTTATGCATTTCAAATCTCTCTGCTCATTCGAATAGTTTTCTATTTAATTTGGAATTCATTTAGGTTGGGGCCTCTCAGCTATTTTACGTTTTTAGGCAGTTTGGCTGAATTCTGACTTCGGACTTCTAAAAGTTGGAGATATGATCGAGATGATTCTATTTCCATGCTATTTAGGCCTCGTTTTTAGCCATATTTTCCTACCTATATAACCTATGTAGAAAATAATATATTCTACCTTCTATAACTCTTCTTGTAGAAAAGATATTATCTTTCCAGCTTCTTCAGAAGCTTCCTGCCATATTGGATTCGTTTTGTTTTTGGTCACTGATTTGCTCGGTTTTTTTTTTTTTGAGCAGTTTATTTCGAAAATCAGAATTTTTCTAGAGTGGATTTTAAATCTATTTTGATGTTAATTGTGGCGTTTAAAAATGTTCAAATTTTGGTGACAGCTGAGTGATAGACGAGCTACTCGTCCAAAATCCCGCCGACTCACCATCTGCTATACCAAAATTGGTCAGACGAGCAACTCGCCGCTCGTCTCGTCTTCTGTAATAGGGGCCATAATTTGTGTGTATATTTTTTTCGTTTCTGCTGAATTATAAAGGCGTCTGCTTTGCCCTCCTCTGTTTATTTAGGCTGAATTTTGATGGGATTCTTTTCATTTATGGCTTTACTGGTCTAGGTAGTTTTGGGCTGATTTTGAGATTATTTTAGGGGTTCTTAGTAAATGTCCATTAGGGTCTAAAATGACGATTTTTGTGTCCACGTGGAATGTCGACAGCCCCTGAATTGCTCCAGATCTGACTCAAGCTTGTTACTTTCAAACGGGAGACAAATTCATGTCATGGTTTCCATTAGAAAGAATGTGCGATCAGGCATTCCAGAAGTACAACCTTTTTTAGTGTCTTTTCAGAATACTTTTTCTGTTGTCGCGCTAGCAGTCGGGTGACCACATTGCGAATGTATTGGCAACAGAATATTACAAAAGAAAACGAAAAATGTATTTTGTGTGTCGATTCGACATTGTTTGGATTAGCAACAGTGGGAATAGCAAATGTAGGAGAAAGAAGGAAGTGTTTTTCATATAGACGATCGTGTTAGCACTACATAAACAGGTGTGCAACCTAAAAACCACCATTTTTTTGAACTAAAAACTTTATTGCGAAAAAATAGTTACATTCTTATTTATGAAAATATTGTCGCCAAACACATCTTTTCCCTAGCATTCTGTATCGGAAAAACTGCTCGTTGTTTGAGGCTATCTATGAGTGCATCTAAATTTTGGTTTCTCCGAAAGAACGGAAGTATTGGTCGACCAGGTCATGCGCCATTATTTAGAAGAGGTGTTAATTGGCTAGTGAGGAGAATACAGCGAGGGAGGGAGGACTCCTTTTTCAGTGTTTCCAGATACGTTTCGCAAATCAACAGGTGGGGCGATCTTGTGGCTATTAATTCGAAGTTCCAAGCATAAGCACTGGAAGATCAAACCCCGGCGATCGCATGTTGTTTCTCTATGTCTTGTACATACCTTTGGATCGAGTACGTGAGCGTGACTTGTTTAGGTACTACTCATTGCCAATCAGTTTGTTCAGTCCTAGCAACTGACGAAGTTATCATGTTCGGCGATTTCAATCTTGCCGCAATTTCATGGAAAAAGATCGGTACGGCTTTCTCTACCCGAACATGGATTACTCGAGTATCCATTTTAACGGTAAATTACTCTTGGATAGAGATTCGCCGGGGTTCTTTACATCGAACTCGCTACTAGTAACACTCCACAAACAGCGTCAAACTGTTCGAGCTTGTCATTATTACTCGTTCTATTACTACCATTACTCGTTCAACAGCTCCACTGCAATCAATCTGCGGTGCCTTACTTCATACATCACCGGCAGTATGTCGAAACGTGCTCAAACGTATGTCATTTACACTGACTTAACAGCTGCTTTCGATAAATTGAACCACCGCATAGCCATCGCTAAACTTGACAAACTCGGGATCAACGTGAACCTTTTGCAATGGTTTCAGTCGAAACTTATCGGTCGCCGTCTAGCCGTCGTTGTTGGGAATTTCCAATCCTCTTACTTTGATGCTACGTCCACAAAACCGCAGGGAAGCCACCTAGGACCACATATCTTTCTGCTTTACTTAAACGAAGTGAACCTAGCTATTAAAGGACCAAGGTTATCACACACGGATGACCTGAAACTTTATCTTCGTGTTCATACAATCGAAGACTGTTGCTTCCTTCAACGATAGCTAAATATCTATGCCGATTGATGTCGGAATTGCATGGATATCAATCCGTCAGAATGTTCGGTTATTTTGTCTTCGCGGTCTGTTTTTAATTTTTATTTCGAAATTTTGCCTTCATCATCCCTTCTGGCATATTTGTTACCATTTAAGTTATCTCCGACATGTTTGGAACATGTTCGAATTAAGTGAATATAATCAATGTCCAATTTGTTTTTTTTGCTTCTCACGATTTTACCCCTTTTCGCCTCAGAAATAACTTCTAGTTACGCCACTGCATCATACAAGTAAAATAAAAAAAAGAAATATTTATGTTATGTTCGTTAATCGCAAAATTTCAGTATTTTATGTGTGATTTGATTATCCGGAAAACTCGATTATCCGGAATGAAAATTGTTTGATTCCGGATAATCGAGTCCGACCTGTAATACGTTTGGAGCCTCTGTCCGTGTGTAGAGACACAGCCAGGGCATTTTTCACCTCAGACCTTTTGCAAAGACGTATCGACTGTCCTGATCTCCTGAGGCTCTCTTACTACGCAACGAACCCGCTCGGAGAAAAAAAAAAAAAAAAAAAAAAATATATATATATATATATATATATATATATATATATATATATATATATATATATATATATATATATATATATATATATATATATATATATATATATATATATATATATATATATATATATATATATATATATATAAAGGTCGGACTCGATTATCCGGGGGCCCGATTATCCGGGGCTCGATTATCCGGGGCCCGATTATCCGGGGCCCGATTATCCGGGGCCCGATTATCCGGGGCCCGATTATCCGGGGCCCGATTATCCGGGGCTCGATTATCCGGAGAAAATGGCTCCATTATCCGGAGTATTTTTTTCTTCTTCTGTATTTCTATAATGTACTTTCGTCTTCCGGGTCATTGGGAGTTTCGGGGTTGTTTAAAATCGTAACAACAACGCCCCGTTCTGTTTAGGTAGTTCGTTTTTAGCAGTTTTCTCGTCGTTCCTTCAACCAAGTCTTACTCAACAACCTCCAAAAGCAAGGTATTATGGTTTTTAGTTGCCGATGAGGACAACCACTATCGGTAAACCGATTTCGAATTTATGGCCGGAGCATATTTCTGTAATACTATGGCCATGATGAATGCAGGTCTTAGAACCACAAGCCTGTTCGGTGGTGTTCCGGATACTTCTGGATTATTAAACCAAAACTCATCAAGCGAAATCAATAACGATTTGAAATCCGCAAAGTAGCCCATTAGTGGCCATATCGAGCGTCTAGGTCTTAAAAAATAGAAAAAAAATCATGAGTGTTGTCAAAATCGAACGTCTAGATATGTAACACCTCAATTCTTCTTAATATTTAAGATAATAAAACAGGTAAATACCTAAATCAAATTAAATTCTATTATATTTTCTGGAAAATATTTCCTTTAATCTCTGGAAGCAAAAGCTGTCTTTCTAATGGTAGTTCTGATTTATTTCATTTGGTTTTTACATCTTCGAGATAATCAATATTACATAATTTATTATTACGTATATATGTATAACAAACGTCGAAAAACAGTCTAAAGACAAGTTTTAAATTATTTCGTCCGTACATGTATTGTGTACAACATACTATAATAGAAAACTCACTGTTCTAAATAAAAGATATTGAAAATTGAAAAATAAAAAATGGCTTGATTATCCGGAGGATTCGACTATCCGGAGCGAAACGTTTTTCAAAACTCCGGATACTCGAGTCCGACCTGTATATATGTATATATATATATATATATATATATATATATATATATATATATATATATATATATATATATATATATATATATATATATATATATATATATATATATATATATATATATATATATATATATATATATATATATATATATATATATATATATATATATATATATATATATATATATATATATATATATATATATATATATATATATATATATATATATATATATATATATATATATATATATATATATATATATATATATATATATAGATAGATATGAGTTCTCGCTTTTTTCTTTATGCCATTATTTATTTTTCTTGTTCATGCATGCTCAGTCCAGTTTTCAAAACGGCGTCGAAACAAGGAGCATTCCGGGAGCGCATCGTACAGTTCGCTATAAACTGCACAACAATTTTGGCAAAAAGTTCACGGTAAACCTTTTTGAAAGCGAAAATCTTCCGATTTCGACTATGCATAATATCTTGCAAACCTGAACAATAATCCACGAGGAAAGGAAGACTAGTCAAAATGGTGAACAGAAAAGGACTCTTTCCTATTTGTCTAAGTCATGGCTCAAGCCTAACGTGGCAATCAATCAAAGTGCATACCAGAACGAATGTTTGAACAAAATTTTGATTCCATTTCTTCAAAAGGATGTGTTTTGGCCAGACAAAATATCATCACATTACGTCAAAAACATAAACGTTCTTGAACAAACCACTCGACTCCATTTGTACCCCAAACACGCAATCCAACGAATCTGCCTCATTGTCGTTAAAACGAAGAATTCTTTGGGATTTTATGTTTCTTTGGTGCAATAATAACTGGAGATAACGAACTGCAAACAGTTGATTGGAAGAGCCAAGAGCAGTGATGGAAACAAAACGAATATGATGCAATCGTCGTTTATTCATCACTTGTACACTTCACGAAGTGTACAGGCCGGGACTAAACTTGAATCCTCTCAACCCATAATGAAATGATGATATGGTGCATAGGTTTCTGGAAGAAAACAAACACATGACTAGACTACATCAGCTCTAAGTAGCGATTCGATCGTTGCGTTTGTCTCTCCATAGGCCGGTAGTTAGGGGAAGAAAGGATAGCAACAGGAGAATAGCATGTCGCCTGAACAGCAGCAGAGGTTGGGTGCGGTGAGAGGGAATGTGTGGGGGAAGGGACTACTTCGGCAGCGGTTGGGTTTAAGCGAGAGTAGGAGGGCATACACTGTCATTTTCTTTCTTTTTCTGACAAAAATTCATATTCATGAGTCAAATGAATAAGGATATAAAAAGTTCTGATCCCTCTGTGTAACAGAGACGAATAACTTCATATACCGAGTTGTGCACATTGAGAACCACGTGTTGTGGTGTACACTAATGAATAGAAATATATCGTAAAGAGGAAAGCAAAGAGAGTGCACCAGCACCGATACTTTGTTTTTCGCATACTGACGACGATTTCAACGCATCTTAGGCTTGTTTTATGTCTATTCATTAATCGCTAGAGGTGATTTTTTTCCTTCGCTGGCCAAGAGATATTGGACGTGAAGGCCATTCAACGACCTTCTTCAAATGTTCAATTATTTTGCGTTCATAACGAATGTATCGTCATGAGAAAAAAATCAGTTCTTCTATAAGTTCGTCCACCTTTTTTTGACAGCAGTAGCAACAAACTCCGATTTTTTAGTTGAGGCACCTGTCAGTCTGTTGGAGAATACATAAAATAAAGAATAGAATATTTTGTTGTCAGTAGAGATTTTCGCAGCTCCAGAACGCTCCATGTCTTCTATGTCAAAATCACAATTTACATAGCGTCAAAACCATTTGAGACAATTTATCTCACTTATGCAGTCTCCACCAAGTTTCAACAATAATTCGACGTACTTAGGCTGCAAATTTTTTCGAATTAAAAGCGAAACTCAAAACATCCCGCGAATGACGCTTAGGCGGCATGAATTCCGACATTTTCAAACAAACAAAACAGAAAAGGTCAATCGAAAATTGACAAGTGTAATGATTTGCAGTTGTTTAAGTTTGCTATAAGACTATGTGAAGTGATTTCATTCAACAACTGTCAATGCGGACGCCAAAAATGGCGGTTTTCAATTTGTACACGTGATATTTTAATTGTTAATATTATCTGGAAATCACTTGTCAATTCGTCAAATTAAAGTTTCATTCTAAACCATTTACCTATTTGTTTTTTTTTTTCATTTTGAACAAATAAATGAATGACAGACAGGAAAGTGATTCAATGACAGTAACCGTAAAAATGAAATGAATATGAAACTGCTCGACTCGAAATGACTATGTGAAATGTTCGGTTTCTTTGTTATGCTTCGAAAATTTGTAGCCCTGGTCCTGAGTATTACTAAATCGATATTTTTATTTTTTTTTTAATTCTTTTTTACTCTAAATCTACTATTAATAGCTTTGTTGGATAAATAAAACCCCACTAGATGATCTCCGGTCTGCGTTGCTGTGTCATTGAGTTCATGATGACAATGTATCAGATACTTACTTAAATGTACCATATTTTCAAACCAATGTTAACCTGAGGACTCGATTATATATGATTTAAGACTCAATTATGTATAGTAGTGAGGAAAATTTCTTTTTCCAATTTCAAATATGACTTATCTTAAGCTTATATGTCATAAGGGAACATCCATAAAATACGTAACGCTTGATGGCTTCAATTCAACTTACTGTATTTATCTCATGACAGGCACAAGGTCGACGAGAACAAAATAAGACGGTTTGTTACATTGCTTGTATTATTGCAATCAAGGAATAAGGGATAAGCCTGTAGCAAATTTTTCCTTTTCAATAAGTCTTTTTCAAGAGACGCAAAGATTACGATGGATTATCTTGTATTAACATAATAACTTATTGGGCTTTTCGAATTCAAAATAGCATCTGGAGTCGAATTCTGGCTTCTGGATCGCATCCCGGTTCCGGAAATACTCATATTAGGTGGCCATTTTTGGCTAATTTCTAGCGACCGAAAGCTTGTGTTGACGAACCCCCCGTTGCAGCAGCGCTGTCCAAACGCAACGCTTCTACTGACCATCGCTGACCACTTCAGCTCGCTGACCGACAGAACGGATCAAGAACTGTCATAAAACCGGGATAAAAACAAAACGAGGAGAGCAAAAACGTGCAAAGAAAGCGGACTCGTGCAGTGCCTCATCATAATAATCATATTCATTTAAATTAATACTTATTAAAATATATACCATACCGTAATTGATTTACCTACATTAAACTTACCGCTATACTTATCCTACGAGAGTAAAAGTAAGTGGAATTTACCTAAAATTAATCTAAAACTAAGCAAACAATCTATCTTAACCTAAATTAGCCTAAAATCATCCAGGATCAATTAGAGAAACCGACGACTCACCGCGTTAACCCGTATATAGTCGGTTTACCAAAATTGTAAGTGAATTAAAATTAGAAATGATTAACGTGCAAATAAAATTATTTAATTTTAGCTTAAAGCTAATCGCAGACAACATTTCGCGTTTGCTGTCGAGATTTGGAGAAATCCGTCAAACCCCACAACTTCACCCGTACATTCTTTAAGAATTTTGTACCATGTTGTGTCGGAGTAACGATATGGTGAAAGACCGTCGAGTAAGTCCACTCAACTGCCAGTCCTGCGATGCCCCGGATGGCGCGGAGGCTGAGATGATAGAATGCAGTGTCTGCAAGCGCTGGGAACACCTCGAATGTGCAGGTGTCAACGGTAAGGATGAACTCCAAGATAACCAATACATTTGTAAAACGTGTATCAGTAAGCAAGGAACAAGTTCCAAATCACGTCCACTTTCCGCTGTTAACATACAGCCTGCTCGTGTTACAAGGGCGAGTTCGAAGAAAAGTAAGCAACAAGCAACGTCGGTTGCTAGTGTCTCGTCGAGCGTGCGAGCGACTATGATGGAAGCCCAGTTGAAGATTGCAGAAGAGCAACTTCGTCATCAGGAGCAAGAGCTGCTTGAGCAGGCAGAGATGAAAAAGAAGGAACTATAAGAATCTGAACGTCATTTCGAAGAGAAAAAGAAGCTGGCAATAGAAGAAAAAACCCTACGCGAACGCAAGTTGAAGGAGGAGAAGGAACTTAAAGTGATGCAATCTCAACTGAGGAGAGAGTCGATGCAAAAGCGGCAGGAAATTATTCGGCAAGCAGCAGAAGGTAGTAAAAGTCGATCGATTCCGGATTCCAGTCAAATTGTGTCTGATTGGCTCGACCATCAAACTGGTGCGGAACATTTAGATAGGAGTGAACATTCTTTGAAAAGTAACCACTCACCTCGGCAGCAGTCAGAATTTTCTGGTGAATTTGGTAATAGGGCCAAATCAACTCCACAAATCCACACGAAACCTAATCGGGATAATCAACATGCATCCAGACATGAACCCGGCGGTAGACAGGCGACGGATTCGGTTCCTGCTATGCTTACACAGCAACACCTCGCTGCGCGCCAAGTACTGGGCAAAGAGTTACCAATATTCAGTGGAAATCCTGAAGACTGGCCCATCTTTATCAGCAGCTTCCAGCAGTCTACAATCGCCTGCGGGTACACGGATGCAGAAAACCTCATCCGCTTTCAGAAGTGTTTACGTGGCCGAGCTTTGGATACGGTTAAGAGCCGATTGCTTTTACCGTCAGGGGTGCCACATGTCATAAAGACTCTTCGCACGCTCTACGGGCGACCCGAACTTTTGATCCATTCACTAATCGACAAGATTCATCACGTGTCGTCGCCTAAGCATGACCGACTGGATACCTTGATTGATTTTGGCATTTCGGTGCAGAACCTTGTGGACCACCTCGTCGCAGCTGATCAGAGTGATCATCTTTCAAATCCGGTCTTGATACGAGAATTAGTGGAAAAGTTACCATGCTCGATACGACTGGACTGGGTTACCTACAAAAGCCACTTTCGGACAGTAAACCTGGAAACGTTCGGTAATTTCATGTCGGGACTAGTAGACGCAGCAAGTGAAGTTACTTTCGACCTACCAGGTTTCGCTAGCATTCCTAGGTTGGACAAGCGGAAGCAAAAAGATACAGGGTCTATTCATACCCACACTCCTGATTTATCAAACCCTTCAACTTCGGGCGGATCACATGTAAGCTCAAGCAAACCAGCTAAGCCTTGCGCATCCTGTGGGCGAGACGGGCACCGGGTAGCAGATTGTCGGCAGTTCAAGTCGGCCAACTTGGATGAGCGCTGGAAGCTCGTGCAACAGAAAAACCTGTGCAGAACGTGCCTCAACAGCCACGGCAAATGGCCCTGTAGGTCATGGCAAGGTTGCGGAATAGAAGGGTGTCGGCAAAAACACCACACAATAGTTCACTCTTTCCCTGCTTCTGCTGATGTCAACATATCAGCAAGCCATGTAACATTTTGTGAGCTCTCGTGGCCGCTCTTCCGCATCTTACCGGTCACTCTCTTTGGAAATGGGAAATCACTAACTGTGTTTGCCTTTATCGATGAGGGTTCAACGTACACACTGATAGAGGATTCCGTCGCGGACAAACTTGGTGTTTCGGGTCCGACGAAAGTACGCACTCTTCAATGGACAGGAAATGTCAAGCGAATCGAAACAAAGTCGCGCGTCATTGAGGCTGAAATCTCGGGGAAAAATAATTCTTCCAGGTACAAACTGGTCCATGCCCGGACAGTTAGTAGCTTGGTACTGCCATCTCAGACTCTAAGCTACCGTGAACTCTCTCAACGATTTCCTCACTTGCGCGGCCTCCCAGTAAATGATTACGAACTTGTTCAACCAAAGCTTCTGATCGGGCTTGACAATCTCAGGCTATGTGTTCCACTTAAGCTTCGCGAAGGGGGTAAACATGATCCTATTGGGGCCAAGTGCCGCTTAGGATGGAGTATCTACGGGTGTATTCCAGGTCAATCAGCCCCCCAAGTTTTCGTCAACTTCCACGTGGCGGCGGCACCCAGTCATGATCAGGAAATGAACGAGCAAATGCGCGATTATTTCACACTTGAGAGTGCAGGAGTGACCGTTTCAAATGAAAAGCTAGAGTCTGAAGAAGACAAACGCGCGAATAGAATCCTCCGTGAGACGACACGACGAACGATGGATGGTTCCCGCTTCGAAACGGGATTGCTCTGGAAGGTGGACGACCCGGCTTTCCCCGACAGCTATCCAATGGCTGTTCGGCGGCTGGAAGCTTTGGAACGAAAACTCCAAAAAGATCCACTGCTGGCTAGACGTGTGCGGGACCAGATAGCTGACTATCAGCGCAAAGGCTATGCGCACAAAGCTTCCCTCGCCGAATTGACTTCCGTTGACGCTAGTCGCGTCTGGTACCTTCCACTAGGTGCCGTGACCAGTCTAAAAAAGCCGGACAAGGTTAGGCTAATTTGGGACGCGGCGGCTAAAGTAGGAGAAACCTCCTTCAACTCCAAGCTCCTTAAAGGACCGGATCTACTGACTCCGCTGCCGAAAGTCCTCTGTCAATTTCGACAATTTCCCGTCGCCATTTGCGGAGATGATTTGACGGAGATGTTTCACCAGATAAGAATACCGTTTCCTGACTGCCAGTCTCAACGGTTTATATTCCGTGATAAGCCCACCGATTATCCGCAAGTCTACGTCATGGACGTGGCCACTTTTGGGTCGACCTGTTCTCCAACCTCGGCCCAATACGTGAAAAATCGAAACGCCCAAGAATTTTCCACGGAATTCCCTCGAGCTGCTGCGGCAATTGTCGATAAGCATTACGTGGACGACTATTTGGATAGCTTCAGAACAATCGACGAAGCGATAGAGGTGGTGAATGAGGTAAAGATGCTGCACACTAAAGGCGGTTTCACTTTGCGGCACATCCTGTCCAACAAAGTGGAGGTTCTGCGAGGAATTGGTGAAGTTGCCGAAGGAGGTAGCAAACACTTGTCGTTAGAAAGAGGAGGAATATTTGAGTCGGTACTGGGGATGAAGTGGCTGCCCAGAGAGGACGTATTCACTTATTCTTTCGCACTGAGAGATGATCTTCGATCGGTACTGGAACAAGGACACATTCCATCGAAGCGCAAGGTCGTCAAAGTGGTTATGACGCTCTTCGATCCACTAGGGCTGATCTCGTTCTTTCTCGTTCACGGCAAAATCCTTATTCAGGACATCTGGGCCAGAGGTACAGACTGGGACGAGACTATATCCGAAGATTTATACGAACGGTGGCAGCAGTGGACGAGTCTTTTTCCAAAACTGGATAAACTGCGCATTCCTAGATGCTACTTTCGATCTGCAATCCCAAAAAACACTAACTGTTTGCAGATGCACATTTTCTGTGACTCCAGTGGAGCAGCATACGCTTGCGCAACATACTTGCGCTTGGAGACAAGCAGTGCGGTAGAAGTGGCACTCATCGGCTCGAAAACGAAGGTTGCCCCACTTAAGACCCTCTCCATCCCGCGACTCGAATTTAAAGCCGCGGTTCTGGGGATTCGAATGTTGGAAACTCTTCAAAGCTACCACTCCCAGCTGCCGATTTCTCAAAGAATCCTATGGAGTGATTCAAGTACCGTGTTATCCTGGATTCGGTCCGATCACCGACGGTACAATAAGTTCGTTGCCTGTCGAATAGGGGAAATCCTAACAGCCACCGATCCGACGGAGTGGAGGTGGGTCCCCACTAAACTAAACGTCGCCGACCAAGCAACCAAGTGGAATAGTGGGCCACAACTTTCAACGGATAATCCGTGGTTCCGGGGACCAAGTTTCCTCTTCGATTCTGAAGAAATGTGGCCAGTCCAACGCCCGATTACGCCGACAAAAGTAGAACTCCACTCAGAAAGCAACTTGATGTGTCACTTCACAACACGTGTGAACGTTCCGATTAAGATTTCCCGTTTCAACTCGTGGACGAAGCTACAACGAACGGTCGCATTCGTATTCCGCTACGTGGACAACTACTGCCGTAGCAAGAAACAGAAACCATTGCAGCGAGGAGCCCTCACCCAAGATGAACTGAAACGTGCCGAAGAGCTTCTGTGGAAGATCGCTCAGAAAGAAGCCTATCCAGAAGAACTGTCTATCCTTGTTGAGTCGCAGGGACCACCGGAAAAACGCCACCGCAGCGTTCACAAACCCAGCCCGATCTACAAAACATGGCCCTTTCTAGACGACCGTGGGATCCTGAGAATGCGCGGCAGAATCGGTGCTGCCCCTTACATACCAACCGAAGCTAAGTTTCCTGCAATCCTTCCAAAAGCTCATCCAATAACGTTTCTCATCGTAGATTGGTTCCATCGCCGCTTCCGCCACGTCAACCGCGAGACTGTCGTCAACGAAATTCGCCAGAAATTCGAAGTCCCTAAACTTAGATCGTTGGTTGAAAAAGTCATGAAAAGCTGCATTTGGTGCCGGGTAGTTAAAGCTGCTCCAAGGCCTCCTGTCATGGCCCCGTTACCCAAGATGCGTCTAACCCCTTTTCTGCGTGCCTTCACATATGTTGGACTAGATTATTTTGGACCAGTTTACGCCAAAGTCGGTAGGAGCCTCGCCAAGCGTTGGGTCGCCCTATTCACCTGCCTCACGATTAGGGCAGTTCATATGGAAGTGGTACACTCCCTTAGCACGGAATCGTGCATAATGGCCGTGCGCCGCTTTGTGTCTCGCCGTGGACCTCCGAGAGAATTTTACACGGACAACGGCACATGTTTCCAAGGCGCAAGTCGGGAGCTCAAAGAGGAAATCGATCGTAGAAATCATGCCTTAGCCGGGACATTCACAAGTGCAGAAACAAGTTGGAAATTCATCCCACCGGCTGCGCCCCATATGGGGGGCGCATGGGAGAGGCTTGTCCGATCGGTCAAAGTTGCAACTGGGGCAGTTTTGGAATCAGCTCGCAAACCAGATGATGAAACTCTGGAAACTGTCATTCTTGAAGCAGAGGCTATGATCAATTGCAGGCCACTTACATTCATACCGCTTGAGTCGGCCGATCAAGAGGCACTAACGCCAAATCATTTTTTGCTGGGCAGTTCCTCCGGGGTCAAATTACTTCCTATGACCCCAGTAGATAATCGATCCACGCTCAGAAGCAACTGGAAACTGGCTCAGTGCATCTGTGATGAGTTCTGGCGACGATGGGTGAAGGAATACTTACCAGTCATCACCCGTAGGTGTAAGTGGTTCGAGGAGTCCGAGAATCTGGCAGTTGGTGATCTAGTGTTAGTGGTTGGTGGGACGGCGAGGAACCAATGGCTACGAGGGCGGATCGAGAAAGTGTTCCCGGGGAAGGACGGAAGAGTTCGTCAAGCGTTGGTGAGGACTTCAACGGGGGTTATTCGACGACCAGCTGTAAAGTTAGCTGTTTTGGACGTCACCGATGGTGACAAACCTAGTCTAGTAGATTCCGGATATCCAGAAGGTAACCAAGGTTTACGGGCGGGGGTATGTGGTGACGAACCCCCCGTTGCAGCAGCGCTGTCCAAACGCAACGCTTCTACTGACCATCGCTGACCACTTCAGCTCGCTGACCGACAGAACGGATCAAGAACTGTCATAAAACCGGGATAAAAACAAAACGAGGAGAGCAAAAACGTGCAAAGAAAGCGGACTCGTGCAGTGCCTCATCATAATAATCATATTGAGCGGGGGCCTAGTGTGGTTGGTAACGTCTCCGCCAACCACGCTCGACGCCTGGGTTCGAATCCCACCGCCAACATAGGTGTCGATGGTTGTGAGGTGGCGTGATCCACTCACAACCAACCCAACTGGTCTAGATTCAATCCTAGCCGACACCGGGAGATTTTCTGAGGCGAAAAAATCTCTGGGATCACGCCTTCCATCGCATGAGGAAGCAAAGCCGTTGGCGCCGGTCCGTTGATAAACGGGTCGTGAGTTAGGGTCCTGGGTGAGGAGTCGCCTCCCTGGGCGTCGGTGATTGGCCACAACAGTGGCGGAACTAGACCGACGGAAAATAAGCGAGAATAAAAAAAAAAAATAATCATATTCATTTAAATTAATACTTATTGAAATATATACCATACCGTAATTGATTTACCTACATTAAACGAGAGTAAAAGTAAGTGGAATTTACCTAAAATTAATCTAAAACTAAGCAAACAATCTATCTTAACCTAACTTAGCTTAAAATCATCCAGGATCAATTAGAGAAACCGACGACTCACCGCGTTAACCCGTATATAGTCGGTTTACCAAAATTGTAAGTGAATTAAAATTAGGAATGATTAACGTGCAAATAAAATTATTTAATTTTAGCTTAAAGCTAATCGCAGACAACATTTCGCGTTTGCTGTCGAGATTTGGAGAAATCCGTCAAACCCCACAACTTCACCCGTACACACCTTGACCTTCAACTACATTTTCACAGAATGTACCCCGGTATAAAAACAAAGTCGTAGTCCTACGTCAAAAACTACCAACAACCTAGCCCAAATTAAAGTGGAATTCTCTGAATTTTCATTTTCGTTTCTTTTTGTTGTGCTGGATTGAAACATTAGCACGATCACTGCGCTTCATCATGTCATCATAATACCTGCGAAAGGTGATGACGTAATCGTAAAAGAACCAGAGCAAATCAACGACGACTGATTCTACTTGATGATTATTTCGACTGGCAGGGGAGGCAAATCAACGACGACTGATTCTACTTGATGATTATTTCGACTGGCAGGGGAGGGCGGTGAGACGGTTCGCGCAAATTCTGGCTGCTGAGAAGCGGTCGATCAAATTATATAGATGGCTACCGAGCAGCACCAGACACGCATCCGTATCATACAATGCATACACCGGACTGGAATCGACACAGATCGTACGACACCGCATACGTCCCTTCAGAAAGGATTATTCAAATAATACCTCCGATTCTGGTTTCTCTTTATCTGCACTGTCGATTCGTGGAAATAAACATATCATTAGGTTTCTGACTGCGCCTATCTGGCGGTTAGTTTGACTGACGCCGACAGAAAGAGTAGACATCGCAAAATGGCTACTCGTCTCATGCGGTTGCTACGGTTACCAGCGACATTCCGGCCTACGACTGTTTAGCGGATGCGCGCTGCCACTTGGGGCAGAAGAGCGCGCCCACGGATCCGACTGAAGATGCCATATTTGAACGCGTTTCGATCGCTTCATCCGTAATCTCGGAGGTCACGCTGCCTACGTGACACCTCATGCGGACATAATGTTGATTTGCACCGTCGTCGTCGCAGAGTTTCTCGATAGGCAGCTTAGCGATTGTTCATTCATAACTTCTCCATTAGACTGGAGTACGAGGCGCGATAAATCTACCCGAGTCACTGTGTCCACTATTTGTCGGAGAACAAGTAACGAGTGACGGACAAGACGAGATTGTAGAATATTCGAACAGGTCAGATCTTAATTAAGCTGCTGATCCGGCTGGCTTAGGAGTCGAGATAGCAACATGTCGTCTAGGGAAGCGAAAGTGTCCTAGACATATGACACTCTCTTCGGAAACGATTGAAACAAGCCGAATCGAATTGATTGATTATACGGGTTTCATCAGCCAGTAGAAAATAGTACGCTATAGAACTTTAGTACCCAGCGTCTGACAGCCACGAATGGTTTGATTTATCTCAAGCAGCCCCTGTTGGCGTTGTCGAACCACTTTGCAGGCACATCAATTTGAATACAAATTAATTAATGCAAGAAACGTATCCCCGCCAACCCGTTCCAACCCAACTGCTGATTGCGTCTGATCAAGTGGTCTCGTACCTAGGAGAAGGCGTTAATTTGCAACCGAACTGGGAGCTTCGGTAGAGTCATTAATTACAACTCGCCGATACTGGTTGCTACACAGTACCAACTGTGAATGTGGCTGTCAATAGCCGGTTGACCTATGGAAGCATATGCGCATATATGCGCGGGGACAGCGAATTTTACTCGCGTGTCGTATATTGATGCGATCTGATATTTAATGAGGCCCCGATTGATTAAATCTGCATGCAGATTGTGGACTTAGATAAGCGTCATTAATGCTATCTGGTGCAGTGGAAAATTATTGTATTACATAGAGGTACCCCTGTTCGGCCTGTACTGTAATAAGATTAGCATAATTGTGGCAAACTGAGTAGGCGATTTACATTTTTCGGTTATATTTACAGACCTAAAGAAGAGCGTTGAGTGTGCACAAATGGTACTAAATATGTACTCAATCTAATTGGATGCTGAAATATTATTAATGACACATATTATTATTTACTACGAGTTAATGTCATACAGCCGTTTTAATCTAGGATCACATATTTATGAAACTTCGCTACACACAGTAAGAACACGTTTTGCAATCGCATAACTTTATATATACTCGCAAAAGTTCGAGCTGAGGCAATTATTGCTTTCGCACAAGTTCTGATACCTTTTCATATAAACATTGTGTTAAAAGCATAAAACAATGCTTGTCTAGGGTATACAGTAAACTAACTCGAAGCAGGATTGACAAACATGTAAGACGATACTATTACTGGTGAACGTTTTGTTGTTTTAGTAATTTTTGTCGACCAAACACAAAAAGGCATGAATATTTATTTATTTATAAAGGATGCGTCATAGCTGAGACACAGTATTTATCCAAGTTGCAAACCGAATCAAAAGTTGCGCTATTATTGATGTGGTTTCGCATCGTTCAACTTTTGCGTGAATGAAACGGGATCTAACTTTGAAGGTACGGTTTTTTCTCTGTTTGCCTGACTGAAAACTAAATAAGGTTGACTAATTATTTCAGAGTTATTTAGATTTCTATTATAATATCAAACAAAGGTCATATCGTAAAATTTTACATGCTTTTTTCACACTGACTATTGTCGAATACTGAAAACTGAAAATAGAGTATCCCACAAATTTTAAGCCAACGATGAAAAATTGGCCTTCCAACGGTGTCAGTTGAATATCTAAAATACAAATGACTAATTCCATTCGCAGGATTATAGGTATAGTAAAAACGATTGCACTGTTTGTTTTGTGGCTCAATATAACATTTTGCTTTTGCTCTTGTTACTTATAAAAATGTACTTAGTATTTAAAATAACATTCTACATTCAATGATTGAGTTGATTTGAAGCGCTTATAGAAAGTAAACACGTCGTTTCTGATTACGAAAGTTCAAAAGTGTTTAGATTGGTTGTTGCATGGCCACTGCACAAGCGTGAGAAGATATAATTCTAAAATGGTGCGTAGAGCATGAATTTGAGGTTAATAACGTAAGTGTGATTTGATAAAGAATACGCGTCATCTGGTGGGTATCGAACATCTGGTTTGTTGATCTGGATATCGGACTGTGCAAATTTGGAAATGAATTAAATTTTAAATAAATCAGAAAAATAATTTTCACTCTCCAGTTCGGGATTTCGATGTATTACATCTATCCCCTTTCGAAGAATGGCGTAACATGGTGAAGTTTTTCAGGTGAATCGGGTTATATAATAAGTTCATGCATGTTGAAACTCTGAATACTTTACTCACTTTCATGGCAGTTTTTTAATTCTTTGTGTGTATATGAAAATTTTTTCAAAGTTAGGTTCGATGGTTTATGAGTTTTTTTGGTCTTAAATAAAATTAATCTGTTTTTTTCGGTTTTTACTCATAATGTATACAAAATCATAACAAAAAATAATAATACTAAGTTTGCATAATAATTATATTAATTTTATATTCAATTATCTCTTTTTTCCAAAAGTTTTTGTTCAATCACAGAGGATTTTGCAAGTTCAAATTGTAATTCGTTGCTGTGTAAATGTGTCTCCCTATTGTTTTCTCTTTTTTTAGTTTTGTTGATTCTTGTTTTTTTTTACTTTTCTTTGATGCTTACTTATTTCGCGGCCAGGCTGCGTTTATACTATTTCGGGAGGTTTTATGGAATGTCTGTCTGTCTGTAACAATAGATTTTTGTGACATTGTTCTGGGGAAGTGGCTCGAAAATCGATCAACTAATCGAATAAAGCTGTTTTTCTGGTCACCAAATCTTAGAACAGGTCACCCGATGTGTTTCAATTGTACTTGAAATTGCATGGATGAATCTTCGTCGAAAATAATAAAATCCGCATTTTTTGTTGTATCGTTAGATAAATTGGGGCTGTATTTATGTATTTTGATTTGAGAGGAAAAGACATCTTCAGCCCATAAAAACATGTGTGCAAAGTTCCAGCTAAATCAAAAATGTGAATTAAAAAAATATTAAAAGCGGGACATATTTTTTAAATTGCGCAAGAAAGCCTCAACGAAATCTCTTAATTTATAAACATAACAAAGATATCTTTCTAACCGTGCGTCTCTCTTTGATCCACTGAAATACTCCGGATAGTTGTTCTTCAGTCAAACCATAATCATTCAAAATATCACCTCTGGACACAACATTCAACTCACATTAATCATTAGACGGACAGTTTTTGGCCATAGTAAATGCCGTTGCCCGTCCAAAAATCTATTAATTAGTTCGTGAAAGTTGGCGCTGGGTTGTCGTTCGTTGGCCGAGCGCGATACACAAGTCCCGTCTGCTGTTCGGCACTGGCCGCACTAATGAGATTGATTCCAGCTTCTATCTGCCGTTATCTGAATGCCTATAATTTTTTCTCTCGAGCTGTTCGGGGGTCTCGTTTGCAAACCGTTCCGCGACAGAACCGACCGTAGAGAAGAATTCCTACGACAACGGGTTACGCTTGGCTTCACCACAGCCACCGCCACTGCCAGCGGCAGCAGCATGAGAAGGACGATAATGATGATAGAGCTTATTCTTTTCTTGCATGTACAAATCGCACTGCTAATCATATTAGCGATAATATTCGATCTTCCAATTAGAATCGCTCGTTACTCATCCCAGGGGCCACGTAGGCCAAACTGGCACAGAATTTACCGTGAAAAAACTTGTACAACGCACCGCCATAAAGCGTTCGATTCTGTCTGTCGACATGGGCTTGTTCTACGCTTGTTGGGGTTACCCATCGCAATCAAAGAAGGTGTGGTGGGCAGGAATTTAAATAAATATGCATAATGAAACGAAATTATTGTTCGTTCTGGATTGTATCGGTGAAAGAACGAACCGAACCTTAATGATTGATAGCGTGATTACGGTTAATATGTTGCTGTTTCCACCGTGTGCTGCTCGTTGCCGGCTCCACCCATGATCATCATGCTCTACTACGATTTGTTGCAAAGGGCAAAACGGTGGAACAGCATTAGAAGCCTGTGCAAGGATCCGTTGGTTTTGAATTATTAGGTGGAAACGAAACGAGTTCGACTGGAGAATTCCAAGTCATCCCTGCACTAATGACTCACCAGTCGTGGCGGCGGCACTGTTTTATTTCAGCAAACGGTCTCAACGTGTTACCATCTCATCCTACGTAACGGCGAGCTGCTGATGCCCCCAATGTACATTGCACATGCGATCCTTTAATATCCGTAATTAGCAATGCCTGCTGAAGACGCTGTTATACAACGCACCTTCGCTGCCGTTCGTGTATCTATATTACTACAAAATGTTTCATATTCTAATGGATTAACTGAGGATAGTTTGGATAGTAGCAGTATATAGATGTACATCTAATTTATTTGATTTTTGCGCGAGCCGATTTAGAAATTAATTGGTGCTTATTTAGTGAACGTTTGCATTTCACTACCAAACTAGCGAAAATCAAAGGCACGGTATGTTATATAATATAAAAGTGAATTTGAAAAATTTCTTATTTGTGGGAATTTCTTATTTGCGGAATTGAAATCATCTGCTCAAAGCTAAATTCGAGTTTGTCTTTTTAAAAGCAAACCGAACCTTTTTCCGCCTGAGCTTAAAACGAGAAAGCTAGCGAAAAGTTAACATTTCACATAAACTTTCTACTTTAGACCTTATAATTTGTTGTATACTTAACCCATTATGGACCGGGTGTTCGGTTTTCCGAACAGTACTTTAGAAAATTTTCACGAATAACTGAGATAAGATAAAAACATTCCGTCTTCTGTATATGATAGCTGGAAATGTTGGCTACAAAAAATGTACTGGACACCCCTCCCCAACCATCCCGTAGGGTGGCTAGCGTTTCGCGCAGATGTGTTCAAAAACACAATTTTTCATTATAATTTTTAAAACTGAAAAAAAATGATTGAAGCTATTGATATTGATATATTTTAGTTACTAATGGATGACTTTTACTTTGTACCATTTATCAATACTCTACGAGCATTGCAACGCGCGTGCCCTTGATCGAAAATGACTGTTCGTTTTTCCGAACAGTGGTCCTATAGGTGTTCACTTTGTTTACGTAATGTCAAACGCAGTTAGTTAAAGTTTATTTTATAGTGCGTCAATTACTATTGTTTCATGTGGACTGAATCTGTATTGAAGCTATCGTAAGTATCAGTTTCTTGTCTTTTGATTACTTTGCTCTAAGTGTATCTATAGTGAATTCGATCTTCATGTTTAGAAATCAAGATGAATCGACTATACTATACTGAAGGAAGAGAGTGATGATGAAGAAACTTTAGCTATTCAACGGGCATCTGAAGTAAATGTGGTATATATTCCCCCTCCCGTTGATTTTAGGTATTAGACAACACTTTCCAGCTAGAGCTCACGATGAAAAATCAAGAAGATAAAGGCATTGTCACAAACCCACAATATTCATTTGTGAAAAATGTAATGTTTATGTACATCCCAAATGTTTTCAAGCTCTTGAACCACATAAATAATAAATTTCAATAAAATCATAAGATTCAGGATTCATTGATTTGTTAACACACATTGGCACACTGTTCGGAGAAACGAACAGTGAAATACTCGGTTGTGGAAAGTCGGAAAATTTTTTCTTCACCATTTTTTTCTTGATGAGAACAAAACAAGCCTGTGTTGTGAAAATCGCGTTGGAGAAAAATCAGGATCTAGGTCCGGTCCATAATGGGTTAATACTTTATACTTTTTTCTGTATACATTATACTTTATACTTCATACTTTATACTTTATACTTTATACTTTATACTTTATACTTTATACTTTATACTTTATACTTTATACTTTATACTTTATACTTTATACTTTATACTTTATACTTTATACTTTATACTTTATACTTTATACTTTATACTTTATACTTTATACTTTATACTTTATACTTTATACTTTATACTTTATACTTTATACTTTATACTTTATACTTTATACTTTATACTTTATACTTTATACTTTATACTTTATACTTTATACTTTATACTTTATACTTTATACTTTATACTTTATACTTTATACTTTATACTTTATACTTTATACTTTATACTTTATACTTTATACTTTATACTTTATACTTTATACTTTATACTTTATACTTTATACTTTATACTTTATACTTTATACTTTATACTTTATACTTTATACTTTATACTTTATACTTTATACTTTATACTTTATACTTTATACTTTATACTTTATACTTTATACTTTATACTTTATACTTTATACTTTATACTTTATACTTTATACTTTATACTTTATACTTTATACTTTATACTTTATACTTTATACTTTATACTTTATACTTTATACTTTATACTTTATACTTTATACTTTATACTTTATACTTTATACTTTATACTTTATACTTTATACTTTATACTTTATACTTTATACTTTATACTTTATACTTTATACTTTATACTTTATACTTTATACTTTATACTTTATACTTTATACTTTATACTTTATACTTTATACTTTATACTTTATACTTTATACTTTATACTTTATACTTTATACTTTATACTTTATACTTTATACTTTATACTTTATACTTTATACTTTATACTTTATACTTTATACTTTATACTTTATACTTTATACTTTATACTTTATACTTTATACTTTATACTTTATACTTTATACTTTATACTTTATACTTAATACTTAATACTTTATACTTCAATTCGCTTAGAACAGCAAAACATGTATTACCTGAATAGTTCATTAAAACGCTATCAATGGTAAATATATAGTTTTTTTTTATTTTCTTCTTTCTGTGAACCAAACATCTTGTAGCTTTAGCTAAAAATTCAACTTTCGTCAGTTCTCGCGTACTCAATTCTGGTCAAGCAAAACAAAATTCACCGACAATATATTTTTTTCTGCAATCGTTAAATTTAGTTAAATTTAGTAACACCCCTTTTTGGAGCCAATGATGAGAAAACCTCTTTACGCATGATATTCCATTTAATCATAAACATCCGAGAGTGTAGGAAAAAAGTCGAAGAATATCTCAAATCGAAAGCAATACCAACCATGGCCATATCTGTAAACTATGGTAACCATATCAACACCAAATAATTGCGAAAATACCGAAGGCTCATTTAGTGGATTCTTTTCTTAAGTCAACACCATCAGTGCAATTCGCATTTTAATTTAAGTTAAAGTTAGTTTATGTTCACTGTTGCTGTTGCGTTTTTGCACGCTTTATGTAGAGCGGGTTCGCCAGGTCCTGCTCACACAACTGACTATCGACTGGATTTCGGAGTGATGGAACCAAGTACCCATTGTTACATTGTCACATTTTATATTTGCCTTTGCAACATTATTATTGTACTTTGTCGATTTTGGTTTGGTAGAATAGGTCACTCAATGTTAGGATAATTTAACGGAATTTATTTTTAAATAATTTGATTGGCAATATTTCTTTTTAAAACGACAAATCAGCTTAGTACAAAATAAATATATTTTACACCACTAAGTCCACAGTGTTTCCCTGCTTTGTTTCAATAGCACCAATAAACCTTTGTGCTAATAATAGCTCCAACGAAACGAAATTGGATTTAAATTGAACTTCATTTATCACATTGAACACCGGCATCTCTGGCGTCATAAACGAGACGTTGTCTTAAAGTCAATAATTGTGAGCACCCGCTTCGCGACCAGAGTCGGCCGCAACGCGTCATTAGATTTGTAATTGCTGGCTAGTTAAATTGGCTTACCATAATGTCTATCATCTAGGTGCTTTTTTGTTTCTGTTTTTTTGGTCAACCGTTTGACGAAAGAAAACGAAAGTAACCGAATGGTTGGACTTACAACCATGGTCCAGGACCCGGAGGGTCAAACGTACGCATGCATACAGTCGGCAACTCACCAACCTCCTGTCACGATCGGCCGAATGGCTTTCATCACAATAACATCACCGCAGTCAAAACCGATTCCCAGCGGCTGCATATTTAAGTGCATTTACGTAAGCCACTCTTTTCGGTCGTTTTATTGTTATTTTAATTATTCTAGCTAAACGAAACAAGAGAAGATTGAAGCGCAACCGTTGGTCCAGTGACCCAATCAACTCCAGCAGCTGCACAGTAGCATTAGCTACACACTGTAAAGAGCTGGTGTCAACGCAAAACTCTCAACAAAAACATCTCAACATCACCCACTGTTGACCCCATTGGAGCATCGGGTAGGCTGATGATTGCTTTGTTGTCTGTTTTCGTTTGTTTCGCGGTGATTTTCCCAGTCGGATGGTTATTAGATGACATTAGATTACCCACTTTTTGGCTTTCTACTGGTCAACCGTTTTTGAGGCCAATCAGTGTTGGGTGATATAACTAGGTGCGATGATAATTAGGAGCAACAATTACCCCAACGTTTATATTGAACCAGCGAAGGTTGAGCTTTCGCTTTTCGGACATTGAAATTATTTGAAGTTTCACACGGCTGTTTAAGCCCAGCGGTGAGCAAGCCGAAATGAGTCAAAACCTTTTTATGTAAATGTAATTTTAGCACGCATCCAACTCATACCAAACGCCTCCGAAAAAAAACAACTGAAGACAATAAATACGTGAGGTGGAAGATGCCTCAAACTAGTTTCATTCGTTATTCGATTTCCAGTGCAAGCGGAGCAGCAAGCAGCGTGCACTGCGTGACCACAGCCAACCAGCCAGGGCCGGTGTGCGAGCATTGAACTTGTTCACCAATCTGCATCGCTGCAGTGCACCGCGCAGTTGAATGCTACATCATCTTTGTGACTCGCAGCCGCACCACGTGCGTCTTCGAGCTGAACCACAAAGGTGAACCGAACTGAACAATATGAAATATTTTGCATTCAAGTTCAACAGCTATGCCGGAGACCCTCGCGGGAGCTTCGGGAGGAGATTGGGTGGTCTTAATGGTTTTTTTTCTGTCCCTCGTTTTCGCTGACTATCTCTTTCTTTCGCTCTCTCTCTCTCTCTTCGAAAAGTTCGTCGAGTTGTCGATCGCCGTGGCAAGAAAATGTTTGAGACAGAATTTATTGCTCTCGTTGTGCCATAAAACTGTAGCGCTTTATCTCTCGTCAACATCATTAACATCTTAATTAGGGGATGGACTCCCGCCAACCTGCCGTCAGGAAACAGAACTGTGATCATGTTGCTAATTGAACATGTTATTTCCAGCTGCATGCCAAATGACGTGGACTGGAGCACGAGCCTTCGAAGCACACGAGTCTCCAGGTGCTTCCATCAAACTTGAAGTGTGCAATAGCCCGGACAATTTGATGCTATAAGAAAAATTATCACCGATGGCTGCTAACGAGCAGTTTTTACTGGCTTAACAAAAGTTTACATTACGATTGACGCATAATACTGCACCGTAGTACGGTGGAGACGCATAGTCATTTAGCAACAAAAAAGCAGTTTTGAACATGCAATTTTTTTTGTTAGAAAAACTTTAAAATATTCAGAAGGCAACTCAATTTTCTATCTACCTAATTCTAGTTCAGAAAGAATGAAAAGAATGACCGTTTTCTGTAAAATAATTTCTGTTTTCCAAATATTTGTTTGAATACCGAAGTGAAAGACCACTGCGACCAGAAACATTTACTCATGGTAATATTTGTTAGGGAGCAATTCTCGCTGAAACCGTCCCACTGGTGACATGGGGTCTTTCAAAAGGGATATTTTTATGTCTAAATGATTGAAAGTAGCAAAAAAATGAGGAAACCACTTTGGTTAGTTCATATTGATGGACCCCTCGGGCACAAATCGGTTAAACGGTTTTTACAAAAACTGATTTTTGAGCAATTCTTGACCTTTTTATTGATTTATTTCTCTTGAATTTGTCATTGAACCCCCTGCAACCAACACATCGTTTTCAAGAGGATTGATAGAGCTTTCATTTGAAGTAGAAAAAAATTGGCCGCCAACTTGGATTTCGCCGCCATCTTGGATTTCATCAAAAAAATGTGTTTTTGAGCAAGTTCGCAACCACCGATTTTGAATTTGACATCACCATTGGAAAGCTGAGAAAAAATGCTTTAAGATACATTCAAACATTAGGTGAGCATTGAGGTTATCTTGTCATTCTGGTCACTTTTCAAAATCAACCTTCTAACAGTACAACGCATGACGTGCGGCCAATATCAAATCATGCTGAGCCTGTGGTAAGTGTCTGTGTGTAGTGTATATTAGGGACCATCCATGTTCCAAGTAGACTGATTTTTAAGGATTTTGCTGAACAAAGTTTGGTTCCCTGTATGAAGACAGTTTTCGCGTGTTTAGTAATTTAACAAATTAATGTTAGATGTTGCTTTGCTACTGTTATATACTGTTAGTTTTCATGCATTAAACTTTACTATCAACAAACATAGGTATGGTATACCAAGGTATAGTATGAATCGAGTATATCCCGAGTAACCTGGAGAAGATTTGCGTATGCCAGCGTTAATAAAGTAAGAGTAGAATCATCGTTGTTTTGATCCCTAGCAAATTCTTATCTACGAAAAGGGTACGTTTGCTACCTTAACGAAATTCAGCCAATTGATTAAAGGCTATTCAAAAATTACGGTGCGTGAGTTCACTTACTACCTGTGAACTAGGAATACTGACTGTCCACATCATACGCACACCATAGGCTCAGTACATTGCGTTGATTTGATATTGGACGCGCGTCATGCGTTGTACTGTTTTAAGGTCGATTTTGAAAAGTGATCAGAATGACAAGATAACTTCAATGCTCACCTAATATTTTGAATGTATCTAAAAGCATTTTTTCTCAGCTTTCCAATGGTGATGTCAAACTCACAATCGGTGGTTGCGAACTTGCTCAAAAACACGTTTTTCTTATGAAATCCAAGATGGCGGTGAGATCCAAGATGGCGGCCAATTTTTTTCTATTTCAAATGAAAGCTCTATCATTCTTCTTGAAAACGATGTGTTGGTTGCAGGGGGTTCAGTGACAAATTCTAGAGAAATAAATCAATAAAACGGTCAAGAATTGCTCAAAAATCAATTTTTGTAAAAACCGTTTAACCGATTTGTGCACGAGGTGTCCATCAATATGAACTAACCAAAGTGGTTTTCTCATTTTTTCGCTACTTTCAATCATTTAGACATAAAAATATCCTTTTTGAAAGACCTCATGTCACCAGTGGGACGGTTTCAGCGAGAATTGCTCAGGGCGTTTTGCGGTATTCCACACTTCACGTTATTAGTAATATCACAATCAATATATAAGAGTGAGTGATGTACCATTGATTTATTCGTGTTTGTTTGTATGTTCAGCCGTTTCCTTTTTGAGTTTATTATTCTACTATACCAACCCTCAATCCCCCTGCCAGTATTGTCGATTACAATTCTCAGGATAATCATCGAAGTGTTGTGAAATTTAGTTTTTTTCATTGAAGAATAGATTAATGGGGAAAATAAACCCACGCTTATGTTTCGATCCCCTGGCAAGACAACTTCTAGGAAAAAGATTAAAACCATCTTTTACCTGTACGAGCTTAGTAGGTATATAAAGCAATTGTTATCGGATGCCTTGTATTGCTGCTTTTCGAACCGAATTTTGAACTAGGTATTTGTGGATACTTGCGCAGCTTAGCTGTTAAATTTGAGTTCATATTATTTTTTTCTGTCTCCTTCACCACTTCTAGACTACAATCTGGATGAATCAACTGAATTTTTTTTTACTTTCCCAATGGTTGTTTAAACTGTAACTTCTCTTTTGCTACTCCCGCTACTCAGTCGCAAGAAACTCTACGAGCCCTCAGGGTCGGCTCGTCCATAAGGATAGGTCAGTTTTACGAAAGGAGAAGAAAATCACTTGTTTGAATTCTGGTGTATTTGGCACGATAACTTCCCTAACAGTTCCCTAAGGTCCCTAGTCTATGTGTCTTTATAAATTGACCTACGTGTTACGTGTGTGTGTATGGTCGTGTCTGGGCCCGCCGTCTGCCGCTGTCACGCTGCTGCCTGCCGCCTTGAAGTTGCTGTCGTCGCCGCACCGGGACTGTCACCGCTGCTAACTCAGCTACACCTGCTCCCGTACTTCCTGGTAATGTACCAGCTCCACTCGTGTACTTACGGGTTTGGCCTGACGATGACAATAGCCGCTCCACCGGTTGCTCCGACACCTGCTCTCGAACCTTCCGAGATCTGTCCCGATTCGCTTGTGTGCTGCCGGGTGCTGTCCGATAGTAAAACTAGCCGCTCTGTCGGTTGATTCGCTCCGCTGCCTGGCCCCTGATCACTCCAATTCGAGGTTAACTGACCCACTAGGCCGGAAGGTAGGAACTTCAGATCGTTAACCGCTCGCTACGTAGCTCGTTCCTTACTGCCTCGAGAATTTTGTTGACCGCGATGAACCGCTACTAGATTACCTCGCGAATACGAGCCAGGTTTGTATAATCAGCTCTATGATGTCCAAAAACGTGTTCAGTGGTCAAAACCGCGGGTTTAATATGCGCGTCCGACTCACTTGACGGTCTAACACCTTCTCCCTTTTGCTAACCCAGGACTTTCTCTCAGGACCCGAATAGTCATTGGAGCTCCCGGAACTTCTCACCCGAACTTCTTTCAGGCGAAATAATTTCAGTTCAATGTGTTATGTTAAGTGTACCTTGTCGGGGCTGAACACAATCCTTATCGTGTGTGTAAAGTTTGTGTATCGTGCCATCTCCTTATGTAGCTAATTTAAGCTGGATTTTCTAACGTATATTTTATTATTAATTTTTATATTTGACTTTTATATTGATGTTTATGATATTTTCATATATGTGTTAATTTTATCCCCTAGCTAGCTGTTTAAGTGATTTTCAACCCATCAGACTTGTTTACTAATTTAGTATTGAGACTGGCTATGAAAATAGCAAAAGGTCACAAAACCATAAATGAAGTTGACATTGGATATTTGTAAAACACATGAAAACTTCAATCGACTTTTTCTTTTCTCGTCTCTCAACATTCTGCGTTGTTTTACTGAAAATAAAACAATTTTCAAGTCGGTTAAAACTCATTCGCGCTACTTGTAATGGTTTTACTTATAAATTAGACAGTTGGTTTAACCCACCGCTGTCACCAAAAGTGTAGTGAAACTTTCGGATCTCCTGGAACAAAACAACGTGCTTTCGTTCGTATGCTAATTTTCGCCTTCGCATTCAGCCAATTTTTCCCTAGTTCACCACACAAGTATTTCATTAGTCTCGAAGAACACGCAAAGCTTTAAACATCCAATGTGTTCTTCAATTCGCACAGAATTTGCTCTGAATTCGCACAACGAATGCGTGAAACGCATAACGCAAAAGTTGTACAAGGAATACATTGACAGAGAACAAAACCAGAACATGTCTTATATACACAAAAATCGTATTGTTTCGGTAAACTTCGGTTTCGGGCGAACGATCAGTTTCGAGGTGCTCGAAAAACCGCTCTTTACTTTCATCCCTAAAAATCGTCAGTAACCGATACAGCCAAAAGCGAGCCTTGTTGTCGCAGAAGTTATTGACGCTGGTGCCAGTAACGCGAAACCGCATGCATGTGAATAAAACCTGAGTCATAGTTGAATGCAAAATGTTTTGAACAAATTTAATTTTTTTTTTGTTTATTATTAATGATTGGATGATGTTTTCAAATGACCTGATTCATGAAAGTGAATCGTTCAGACAATAATTTTTTTTATTTTGTCAGTATTCAACTTATTAGTATTGGTTGCTGGTTGCACTGTTTTAACGTTGCCAGCCTTCTGAACATCATCGGTTGATGCTTTATATGTGTAAAGGTTTGGAGCTGCGTAATTCATTCAATAGTTGCTAGAGCATCAAATGCGTTATGCCCAACGCACATGCGTTGTACAGGTTCCAAATTTAATCAGTAAATGCGCTAATTTCGCTCATAAATGATCTGGTTACGCACATTCCAACTTTTGCGTGCACGATTAGACTATATCAGCCAGCGAAGTCGAAGTCGAAGCGAAGCAAATCGCTCGTTGATTTTTTTCTCCGCACGTGGCCCATCGTTAGAGGGAGAAAGGAAATCAACAGGAAAATATATTGCTGACTGAGTAGCAGCAGAGGTGTGGTGTGATGAGAGGGAAAATGTGGTGGGATACCTGCGGTTGAGTTGAGCGAGAGAAGGAGAGTATACATTCTTATTCACTCTCTTTTGTGACAAAATAAACATGATCATCTCTGGTGATGATTCATCAGCCAAATAAATACGAATATATCACAATTGTTCGCTTGGTGCACATAGTACGAACAACTTCATACACCGAGTTGTGCACATGAAGAACTGCGTGTTATGGTGTACACTAACAACTAGAAATATATCGTAAGAAAAACCAACACCGACACGTTGTAACTCGCATACTGACGACGATGTCAACGCATCTCAGTCTTGCTTTCTTCGTATTAAAAATCGCTGGAGGTGATTTTTTTTCTACCGCTGGTTGTCTGCCGTACTACTCGTGGAACAAACAAGAGTGCAGCGCTGCTTCCTATGACTGGCCGCCATTTATTGAACGGAAACGGTTTCTGTTTTATTTCTGCAACTTAAAAAGATGCCTGGTGAAATATTCGATAATGATATCAAGTCATTGAAAGCTAGACTGCCTCTACCTTGCGATTAGTGTCGTCAATGTCAAAATAAATGCGCTCTGATCTACATTTTTGCACTTTCCAAAGCAGTGTTCAAAAACAGATTCAAGTGCTGAGCGTATAACTTAATCGTACGCTGCCTTATGCGCTTGAGCTTGAGCTTGACGACCGCACATTTTGTAGTTGATCCTCCGTGATCGATCTGAGCTAGTGAGATTGCACAAGGAACCACGTATATGGCTACATGGAATTAGTTTACCATCTTTAGTGTACAACAATTCAGTAGCTACCGCTTTGTATGGATCAATAACGGCGCCGGCCCCGTCCTTACGATCGTTAGGGTGAGGAAAGACGTTGTGAGGAAGGAGATGTAACAGTCGTTGTTGTCGGAGACCGAGTTTACCTCTGCTGCTCCACGACTGCGACGGAAAGGAAGCGTTGTGTCACCGGGGTATGTGACAAACCGGTGTTGCGCGTGTAGCTAACTCGTTGGAAGACGAACGATAAATATTTTTCCTGTCAGACCCCGCGGGCATATACGAGCACCGCGCGCGAGCACTCTTCCCTACTAGAAGCATCCAAATGTTTGAATATGTAATATGTAATATTCCAAAGTACCATCGAGAAAGCAAATGCACAGAGTACCATCGAGAAAGCAATGCAAAACGTAGGTAACATTGTTGATTTCTAGCGCAAATTGAACGTTTTAAATGGCTCCAAAGCTCGTTCTCTGCCACCAAGCCTCCATCTATCTGCTTTAGTTTTAGAGAAACTGCAGTTCTAATGCTGCAGAACTTGGGATTTGATTGCCAGTTTTATGTTGATGCAGATTCTCCACCAAACATGCTGCTCTTAGTGGTATACCTTAAGTTAAAGCCACTTTAAGGAAGAGTATTCACGAAACTTGGAAGCTGAATAGATTCCCATTTTTCCATCAAATGCGGCAATTTATCAGCTCCTGTAATTTTCCGAACAAGGAACCAAACACCCTGTATGTTATATACTTTCATACATCATTGAACATCTGCATCCTTTAAGGGGGGACCCTACTCTGGAAAGTCGAAAAATAATAAATTTTCGTATTTTTTTCGGATGCTTAGAGTAGAGTAATGTGTTCGGATATTGTGGCTATTGATTAAGGTATATTTGAAGATATATTTTGCACGTACTGGATACAAATATAGTGAGTATTACGCTGTAAGCAGCGTTTTTTCTCGAAACCATGTTTTTTCAACTGGTGGTAAATTTTTCTCAGCATCTACTGAACCGATTTCGCTGAATTTTTTTTTCAACATGTAAAAATGGATAATCTAACTTGTTACGTAGCCGTTTTTTGATATCTGAGTTTTTCAATGTTTTATGATTTTTTAAATAGTGATTTTTCATGAAAAAAAAACAAATTTTTTAATAAAATGATGGCGGGGATTTGGCAATTTTTGGAATTTTCAAAAACGGCTACGTAACAAGATAGATAATATGTTTCTATATACTGAAAAAAAATTTCAGCCCGATCGGTCTACTAGAAGCTGAGAAAAACTTACCACCAGTTAGGTACTGATTTAGAGAGAGCATCCACGTTCCCAGCTGCCAACAGTGTAATACTCACTATATTTACATTCACGACATGGAAAATACATCTTCACTTTACCCTAGACAGCCCAAAAAAAAAATGAAAATTCATGGTTTTTCGACCTTCTAGAGTAGGGTCCCCCCTTAAGTGAACTCTACCTCTACCTTGGCATGTAATTCTTTGAATTGAATAAAGCGCGATCCAAAATGGGGCAATGATATTGTTAATAGTAGGGCGTCGTACACAAATTACGTAACGCAGGTTGAGTCTGCGTTACTTATTGTTACGTAGGGGGAAGGGCGGGGGGAGGGTAGTAGAGACAGTTTCGTAACTGTTGTGTTTGCTCGAAATTGAAAATTTCAGAGGGGGGTCAGGTTGATCAGCGTTACGTAATTTTAGGGGGGGAGTCATGTCGAACGTTACCTATCGTTACATAGGGGGGAGGGGGTCTGAAATCTAGATTTTTAGCGTTACGTAATTTGTGTACGACGCCTAGTGGAAATTTATGTTAATTTTTTTGCTAAATCGGAAGGAGGCCGATTCAAAAACAGCCAGAGCTTAAGCTCTTCACTTGGATTCGGACGATATTATTTACGATAGTGTTTATCATTACGTTTCAAAATAAAAATTCATTTATATGCCAAAAAATATTCTGTTAAACAACTGGGATTTGTAGAGCCCCATAATAATCCTGTCGAAGTGGAATTATTAAAAAAATCTATACGCGTTAAATTTTAAATATTTTTCAGAGATTTCATCAGCCTAATAAGCCGTTAATCCTACTAAAGCGAAATCTTTATCAATTCGAGTTATCTTCATAACTCTCAACAGCTTGCAGTTGAGCCGGGCGAAATCGAACTACCAGCTAAAGCTGACACATTTCAAGCAGTTTAGCAAGCAACCCAGCGGAGATCGATACAAAGACTCGCCTTCTCGTGTTCGCTAAGCAACAGACTTTTTACACCCACGCATTCGGAATGATTAATCCTCCAGAGAAACCTCCCCTCAATCGAGCTCTAATCGCACTTGCTTCTGTGTATATTTCCAGGGATCAGAGCTCGTCCTAACGGATCTGAAGGTGTTGAATGCGGCCACAGCCACGCTTGTTCTCAATTGGTTTCAACGGTGAAGATCGCTTTAGAATACGATCGTTTCAACGCACCCTGTTTTGGTGAGCTCTCTCGGATGTGCTAGTTATTATGCAATTCAGCGCTTTACAAAACAAAAGCCAACAACAGCATTCGAGCAGCTCAACACGGAGAAGGTGAACTTTTTTTTGTAGCATCAGCCTCACGACAAGATCGTTGCTCGACGATTAGTTCGCTCCCCATCAGAGCTGCCAGACAATGTCGGGCCGAGTTAGCTGTGCTATACAACCGTTTCCACTTACCGTTATCGACTCACTCACTCGCAATCTCTTCCATTGATCGAAGGATTGGACCTTAAATTTGAATACAGGCGAGACAATGACTACACGATGATCTTCAGCGCATCAACGGACGCGTGATTGATCTTATCGGACAGCAATTTCAGAAGTGCGGTTGTTTTCACAACTGCCACACGGTATAAAGATATTTTAGAAAGTTTCCTGCTTCCCTCTATCTACTGTATATGCATCCCGGAAATCTCTCACACCGAAATAAAAAAGATAGACGCTTGTTAGCAGACTGCACACAAAGAGCACCTTATTACCGGTAGTTAATTTAATATTTATATCCAATAAATTGCTAGATAAATGGGCGACGATAACGGCTGACAGGACCCGGCAGTGGTGCCTGCTCGATTCGTTTCGGCGCGATTGTGTTTCTCCCAAACCCATACAGCGGCACTGTTAGAGGTTATAGCGAATCGCATTAGCGGACGCTTTATGGCGATGGATTAACGCCACTGTCCTCGGCGGTTAGACCTTTTTGCTTGACCTATAATAATGTTCAAACAGTTTGATGACTCATTTGGTTACCTACTACAAGAAATTAATAATGGTTGTCCATATGCTTATCTGAACGTTTCGCAAATTCCTATAGAATCATAAAAATATAGTGGAAAAGGTATAAATAGTACTGGAGTCTATCCGCAGATAGACATTTCAAAACGACATCATTTTAATTAATTAAACTTAGGTGAATTCGTTCTTGGGGGTTTAAATAAAGACTTGATACTACTTTATAATCTAGACATTCTTAGCTTGGCAAAAAGAAACATTTTTGATACTTTCCAGTTTTTTCATCTGACTGTTCCCTTTTACAACCTTGTTCTTTCCTTAGAACACTGTTGTAGGTATTTATCATTATTTGTCATCTCAGCAAGTATCAATCAACATTGATTGACAAAAATGAAACAAAGTGAGAGGAAATTCGAAAAAAAGACACTAGTGAAGTAATTCAAAAGATCTATTAATATATTTTGTTTATATATTTATATTTTACATCCTATAAAATATATTGGCAAATTTAAAGTAAAAAAATGAACGGTTCACAATCAACAAATTGGTCAATTTCATTCTAGTGAGGCATAACCGATGATGGCTCCTATGCTATCAAGAGAGCTTTTACACGATTTTGTTTTAGGACACCAATGCGATGTTTTGCATCGTCTCCCCGAGCTCGATGTGGCGAGTGATGTGCAGAAAATGAAACAAGATGATCATTTTCGCATACCTATTGTATCGCTGCGTACTCATGCTAAATTGAGATTCACTCATCGTTTCGGACCGGAGAGAACGGAATCTTGCGATCGAAATATTCTGTGACAAATGCTCGCACCTTCGAAAGAAAATATATATGACACTTTAAACTCAACAGGAAATATTCAGGATATTATGAATTCATTTTGCATCATTTAATTTGATTTAGTTTAATTGTAATACATATTTTGCTTACGTAGAAACTGTGTGAAAAATTAAGATAATTTCCGATAAAAATCTTCACAAATGAAGACATTTGATTTTATATTGTCATTAGCAAGTTGTTGAGATAGCTTTGGGGTTTTCTCTTTTTATTTTTCTTGGAGAAGATATAAATTTATAATAATGAGTAGTTTTAATAGCGAAAACCATTAAAAATTTCCATTTGTCATCAATTATACTGAAACAAACATTATTCATATTATAAGTCACAACTCAATCTGTTAACACGTATCTGAATAAATCTGAATCTGAATAAAATGCAAACATATTCATTCCTAAGTTATTTCCAAATGTACAACTATTCATCAAAAATTTCCAGACTAGGAAGAATGATAATTATACATACGAACGGGATCATTTCTCGTTTATTTATCGTCAAGCGATTGCTCTCTGCATTATTGATACGAGAAACTGATCAAAAACTGACGAATCATCGGAGCGAAAAGCTGATGCCCGTTCGGTTCACGAGACGAAGCGAAATAACTGAATAAACGTCAATTTTTGTTCACATGCTGAGAATATCGTACGATGATTGTCCCAACACGTTTACACTGGGGTCTTTTTTTTTTTACGCGTGTTATATTTATGCGGTTTTTTTATACGCGACTTTTTTTACGTGATTTTTTCACAATAACGCAGATTATTTTTACGCGGTTTTTTTTAAATAACGCGGGTTATTTTTACGCGATTTGGAAGATTATTTTTACGCGGTATTAAATAAGTTTAGTATAAGTAAATCCAATAAAGTAAAAATCGATCGTATGGTTCATGACAATAAGATATTCTGTTTTATTAATCCAAATAGTGCATATTTTCAATATATTTGCTGTTATAGGCAATTTTTTAAAAATAGGCAATTTCCGTTGATTCAGGAAGAAGGAACAGAAATACATTAATAATTGTACAACGATACGAGTCAGGGTCGTTGCGATTTATTTTCTATAAGAAACGAAAGCTTGAACATGTGGCAAAATTATTATAAAAAAGTTATTGTCATGTTCTTCAATGAATTTTCATTTAAGAAGCACTTTGAACTCATTTTGTGTATGTCATTACCATTTTCATATCATTTTTCAAGTTTATATTTACTTACGTGCCATTATTTTCAATTTTATTATTGAACGGAGTTTTTAGGCGGTTCCTAAATCTGCTTAGAATATTCCAATTCCAATATTTAGGTTCCTAAAACTGCTTAGAATCGTTTATTTCTAAAACGATTATGATTTATGTTCACAACCAAAGGTACGCTGGAAGTTGTGAGATAATCTGTTGAGCTACCATGTTGAATAACGATATCAATAAAATATCCATAGTCTGAGGCACTGAATTACACTGGCCGACAAAGATAATAGATATTGCCCACCAGCTCGAATTAGTGGCCCTAAAAAAATTATAACCTACCTTTAATATTTCTGTGAACTGAGGAACCATTAGTGTATGCACAACTGCGTCAAAGTGCCGCAGATAATTGCTCACCATGCTCGTCGCTTCTACGTTGACATATGGGAATAATCATTAAAGTATCTGAAAAATAAATTTCACTAGGGGCACTAAAATTCACAAATAAAAAGCTATATCCTTCAATGTTTTCAGTTTGAGCTTTAGGACAAAACCTGTGCTTACCAGTGCACAGTGGTACAGGACGACAATTTAGGCGGAAATGGAGTTTTCGTTACATTTTTGTGATTTTGGAGCCATACTTTCTATGGCGAAGTTGCTTATTATAATTTGGTCTACATTTAAACTGAGGTGAAAATTAGGGTGGTCCTAGAACCAACGAAATAAACCAACTAAAATTTTTATTTGTGGAAAACTAAAATTTTATTTTCAGTAAAGTTGTAGATCACTTGATTTTAAGCAGCTTTGTTGAAGACTACTTTCTTGTAGCTCTTAAATTGAATGAATTAGAGCAATTTTGCCTCATCAGCTCGACTGGAACTGTACTACAGTACGGTCGCATTTTACCAACATCTCGAGGCTAAGTCTTAGACTACCGAGAGATATTAAAATTTTGTTTTTCGCTTTCAACAGGCAATCTTTTTAAAAGACTACCTGTTGAAAGGCAAAGAAATAAATTTGTTTTTAAAGTTAACGAGTGTTTAGTTAAATAATTTGGTTTGAGATATTTCTACTCAAATTCTATAGTGAAGTGAAAAAGTAGTGAAGTTGTCCAGTTATGCCTGGAAAAAATAAAAAAGCTCGCTTTGATGCGGCATCAAGGAAACGTGAGGCATCTCCTCCAAGTGACACTGAAATTTCGACTAACAGGTATGATATTCTTTCTTCTGTTGGGGATCTAGAATTCCAAACTTCTCATACTGAGCATAAAGCCGTTATGAAGAAGGTTAAAGTTCCACCTATTGTGGTATTTGTAGCAAAGCATTTCGATCAGAACTTTCATCATTTCTATCGAATGTGAAAGTTAATTTTCAAATTGGTCGCCAAGGCGAAATTCGTATTTTGGCCGAATCTTTTGATGGCCATAAACATCTTTTACAGTATTTGACTGAAAAGATGTATAAATTTTACTCTTTTGATGCCAAAAACGAGAGACCGTTTAAGGCTGTGTTGAAAGATCTCTCAAATGATCAAAGTATTGATGAAATCAAAGATTGTTTGTCAGAATCACTTGGTTTTGCCCCCAAC